>NW_018128356.1:78330-82878 GCF_001952655.1 Monopterus albus
TGTTACATTCTCAGTTTGCACATGCATAATTGCACATTGATACTACTGCACATGCAGCATACATGTAACATACACTGTCTTATTATATTTTTTATATATTGTTATTATCTCTGCATTTGCTGTTTAAAGTGCTTTAGATCTTGTGTTACTTACTCATCTACTTTATATTTCATTTGTATTGTGTGGCATTCATGTGGATGGCAAAGTAAGATTTTCATTGTACAGGGAAACACGTTTCCTAATTGTGCACATGATCTGTATAATATTTAGAGGTGTTCCTAATATTGTAATCCTCTCATATAAATGTAGCTGGGGAGAACAAAATATTGAGACCCCACTTAAATAAACTATGACTTCAAATATTAACCTGTAATTGAATGTATTCATTTATGACAATTTCATCTATAATTGAAATATTTATATTTCTGAGCAATATTTCTCTTTACTTTAAGTTTATATGTATTTCGGGTTTTATTTTGAAAACCTGGCTGTTATTTTGACGAAACAGGAAGCACAAAAAAACTTCAGGTAGCTTAACTTTGCTAATTCACGAGTGTAGCACCATCCGATCGCAATAATAATGGCATAATCAGATTGCTGACAATTTTCTCTACCATTTTCATGTATTATATGTGTGTGAGAGCTTAAGGATGGCAGAATAGAAGCAGAAACTTGGCAGAAAGTGATGAGAAACACACAGATGAACGCGGAGCGGGGGTCACGTGACGCTACAGTGGGGGTAATTGAAAAAGAATGGAACCATTGACTTTGAATGGAGAAGTAGACAAAATATAAATATGGATTAAAAATAAACCGTAAGAGATAACAAGAAGATATTTACAACATCAATACCTGATTATGTCATGAGTTTAATACAGTTGAAATGTCATTTCTAGCCCACGGTATGCCTGAGATATTAAGGTTCAACTTCTCACGAGTTGATTAGTCTCTCAATAGTTGATAAAAATTAGTTGTCCGCTCCTGCTGAGAGCATCTGCATTGAGAAACGGAGCGACAACCAGACGTGCATTTCTGCATTCAGTTTCAAACAAATAGAGCACCCTGTTGTGTTATTACACTGTTGTATTATGTCATGATATTAAACAAATTGAAGGAACCATGGCATTTCATAATTACAAAGATGTTTTCCTTCCAGCATATTATTTGACTGCAAGTCAGGAAGAGATAGGGAACGACAGAGCGAGAGACATGGCAATTATCAAACGTGGCATCCAATATTAATATATATACAGCACTTTGTTGTGTTATTCCACTGTTGTATTATGTCAGGATTAAACAAAATGAAGGAACAGTTATGATTTACAAATATGCCGATGTTTTGTTTCAGCGGATCTTCTGTATTGACTGTAAGTCTATGGAGCAGTGAGATGGTATGCACTGGAATGTGCGACTTACGCAAATACCATTCATCCCATCTCAGTAACACTGACAGCTGAATTCATGACAATTTTCTCTATGATTGTCATCTATTATATGTGTATAAAGCTTAAGAAAGGCATAATAGGAGCACAAAAGTGGCAACGAGGAAGAGGAAAAGCATAGAAAGAGCTGCTAGACCGGGGTGTCATGTGATGCAAAGGCTGCCAATGGCATTGTATAGTCTTGGCCCATTTGTTGTCTATGGACAAATAGACAAAATATAAATGTCGATTATAAAGAAACCATAAAAGATATCAAGATGATTTTTGGTAGCTGAATGTCTCACTAGTTGAACAGAGTTGAAATGGCATTTCTAGCCCAAGGTATGCCAGAGATATTAAGCTTCCAACTTTGCCCCATTCATTTCCAATGGGGAAATTTCTGTAAAAAAGGTTGAATAGCTTAAAAAGTATAAAAGTTATAAAAAAGTTGTATACAAGCAGTCATGTCCTTAAAGAGATAAACAGTTTGATATCTCAATAGCCCTTCTAGGTGAAAGTATGCTTAAGGAGTTAGGTGCCAAAGAACAGTGGCGGAACCCAGAATAATAACTAGAAAACTGCATTTCCTGTCGAAAATGCGTGTGTGGATGCGAATTGCTGAAAGATCGCCCTGAATATTCTGAAGACTTTGACACCTGAATGGTTTTGCTAGCTGAAAGTATGCTGAAGTAGAATTTCCCCATTCTTTTGAATGGTGCAAAACTTTCACAATAAAGTTACATATTGAAGAAATATGGAGTTTAGAAAGGTTCTGAATAGAAGCATGAATGTCCTTGAAGAGCTGAACATTTTAACAGCTGAAAGTATTCTGAGCTAGAATTTCCCCATTCATTTGAATGGTGCAAAACTTTCAAAATAAAGCTACATATTTCAAAAGTATGAAGTTTAGAAACATTCTGAATAGAAGCATGAATGTCCTTGTGGAGCTGAACATGTTGATACCTGAAATAGTCCAAAGTATGCAGAGGTAGAATTGTCCTATTCATTTGAATGGTGCGTAACTTTCAAAATAAAGCTACATATTTCAAAAGTATGAAGTTGAGAAAATGTCTGAATAGAAGCATGAATGTCCTTGAGGAGCTGAACATGAAATAGCTGAAAGCATGCTGAAGGAGAATTTTTTCATTCATTTGAATGGTGCAGAATTTTCAGAATAAAGCTAAATAGCCTCAACACGGACAAGACGAAGGAGATGATAGTGGACATGAGGAAGGAGAGGAGAAGTCATCGGCACTGTTCATCCGGGGGCTCGAAGTGGAGAGGGTGAGCAGCTTCAAATACCTGGGCGTCCACATCAGTGAGGACCTCACTTGGACACTTAACACCACACAGCTGGTCAAGAAGGCCCAACGGCGGCCCTACTTCCTGAGGAGGTTTGGCATGTCGCCTAGAATCCTTTGCAACTTCTACAGCTGCATCATTGAGAGCATCTTGACCAGCTGCATCATTGTCTGGTATGGCAGCACTACTGCTATGGACCGCAAGTGCCTGCATCATTCCTGTCTAATCTGTGAAGCCTATTGGATGGATTTGAGATTGATTGGATTGCCACCCTGTCATTGGAGCTGGTTACCTCTAAGGGATTGTTAAAATTATTGGCAATATGTTTACTAAAGGCCAGTAAACACCCAGAGACCTAAAGTGAAATTATTATATGTCTTGTATGTATACTGAATAAACAGTAGAAGTGGAATAGCTAGTGCATGTTCCCTACTGAATGCATGTATCAAGCTTACACTGTGCTGTTACATGCAGTTCTCATGAGCATGTTCTCATGTTTGTTTGTTTTTTGCTGTATTACTGTGTCTTTCATGATGTTTCTGTGCACTATACACATCCAGACCAATAGTTGCTGGAGTGCAACTGTGGCAACTGGACAGACTGTAGGCGCAGCTTCAGAAATAAATAAGCCGGCAGGTGGCGGTAATGCACCTTCGGTTGGTTTGCAATCCGCCAATGAACACCAGAAGAAGAAGAAGCTATAGTCTGGGTAATACGTCTGCTTTCCTTATTCACAGGTATATTGGTAAAAATGACTTTGTTAATTTAAACACGGTTCTAACTCACTCTAAAGTAAAATGAAAGTGTTGCGAACATACTGTGATGATTTCGAGTCCTATCTTAACTTTGCTCATTCGCAGGTGTTGGGTTGTTTTTTGTTTGTCGAATTAACAGACCCAGGCGGCTGGCTTCAGTGCAAGTAGTGAATTTATTTAACAGTGCTAACAGAGGTGCACATAAATATATACAAAATGGAAGGCAGGAAATCACCGGGTGTTGACCAACAGTAGTGGAGGGGTTATTGTCCGTGGAGTGATGTTAGACCGGGCTGCGGGGGGTAGGAGTCACTCCTGGGCTGGTCAAGGTGGAGATCCGGTAGACTGAGGAGGTAACAGATAGTTCAATGAATGTGGAGACTGTGCATCGACCTGTGATAGTGGTTGGTGGAGCTGAGGATGCCAAGGTCTAGAGGAGAGGTCCAGGTAAGAAAAAGGAGACGCTAGGAATAAATAACATACGTGGAATCTGGAGAATAAGCACAACACATAAATACAAGGGAGGCTGACGACAGAGAAAGAACTAGCAAGGGAGTGATAGTAAAGCCGAGGATAAATAAGGAGGTGCAGCTGAAGAGTGTCAGAAAATCAGGGCAGGTGTGTCTAATCAAGAAAATCAGTGTAAAGGAACAGACTAGGGCGAGAAAGAGAGAAAGAGAGGAAGGTGCAGCCAGGCAAACCTGACAGGTACATGCCATGCTTAGTGTTTACATAGATGGGTTGAACCGCCATGTGGTGGCGATGTTCTCTTGATGTGGCCGACTGCTGGGTGTGCGCATGTGTAGAGAGAGGGGAGATGCGCTACGGCAGGAGCATGTTAATGTTATAAGTGTATTTTAAGCACTATGAAGGTAATATAGATTGGAGTTAGTAGGAGTGAGTGTATTAATGTAAGTTTATATTATTTTGATGTTTAATTATTGTGTATTGTTCATTATGTATTATTTGCCATTATGTATCATATTTTTGCACATTATTAATCTAGTTATTCATCTTATTGTGGTTTTTGGATTAGTTTGTATTTATTTCAGTATGGTTTCTGTATTCTT
>NW_018128356.1:83858-84653 GCF_001952655.1 Monopterus albus
CATTCCAAGGATTGAAATCTGTTGCTGAAGAACAGATAGCTGTTGAACCAAATTTGTTGCCATTAGGTAATCACCAGTGTGTTGCAAACCTGGAGGAGCGGCTCAGAAATAGTCCTGACCTCAAAAAGTAACTGGTAATGTCAGTTCAACCGTTGTCTAATGCTAACCCTGTTGGCGATTCAAAATTACACAGATAATCTAACAGCAGATTTGACAGGGACCACAGATACCTACTATGAAATAGCTGAAACCATGAGAACACAGATTTTATTCTGTAGATGTTTTATTTGACTTTATAAATTATTACTGTTATTCTGTAGATGTTTTATTTTACTGTATAAATTATTAATGTTATTTTTTTCATAGGTCACATGCTACTCAGACTATCAGATCAGTTCAGATTTTTGCCTGATAATTTGAAACATGTTTGAAAGGGTTAGGGCATTACTGCTGATCAACTAACAAATATCAATTCACTGAAAAACACTGGCTCTTAAAGGTGGAGGAGACATTAAAGAGTGTGTAAAGAGAGTCATAGGTGTAACATTAACCCACTTTCTCACCAAGAATATCAACATGTGAGGGGTGATATGTGTGACTTACTGACTTCCTCACAGATTCACTCTGACTATGCACTTTTTTATGGCTGGGTTAACACTACAGATCTTGATGTCTAATTCTGAATTCTGTCCTATATCCTATTTTTTAAAAATTGCATATGTGTGTGTTATAGATGCTGTGCAACATAATCATCTGACATCTGATGCCACGGACCAAGAAACTGAGACCAGGATT
>NW_018128356.1:84779-85103 GCF_001952655.1 Monopterus albus
TAATTTTCCAATGTCTTTTTGCAGTCTTAAATTTGATGCAATGTTTTAGATATTTTGGATGAGTACTTTTTTTTTTTACTTTTGCCAGTAGAAAAGGTGTTAATTACTATTAAAAGAATTATATTATTTTGAAGTACAGCTACTCTTACTTGAGTACAATTTTTGGCTACTCTACCCATGTCATGATTCGGTTCCACTGCTTCCTGTCTGGCTTTTATTTTGACACTATTTCCTGTTTTGTTTCACCTTAGTTCTGGTCTTTTCTTTACGTTCATCACTCACATTAGTTTCACCTGCTTCGTTCTCTATTTAGGCAGCGTCCTC
>NW_018128356.1:86220-90815 GCF_001952655.1 Monopterus albus
CCACAAGCTGCCACTGGGATTTGTCTATAGAGAGATAGACAAAATGTAAATGTCGATTATAAAAAAAACCGTAAAAGATATCAAGATGATTGTTGCATTCCATTGGTAGCTGAACATCTCACGAGTTGAATAGAATATGAAATGGCGTTTCTAGCCTACGGTATGCCTGAGATATTAAGGTGCAACTTCTCATGAGTTGAATACAGTTGACAAGCAGCTGTTGACAGCATCTGCAGAGAGACACAGGGAGTGACAACCAGACGTGCATTTCTGCATTCAGTTTCAAACAAATAGAGCACCCTGTTGTGTTATTACACTGTTGTATTATGTCATGATATTAAACAAATTGAAGGAACCATGGCATTTTATAATTACAAAGACGTTTTCCTTCCAGCGCGTATTATTTGACTGCAAGTCAGGGAGCGAGAGACGCGGCGATGCGCAAATATGACACCCAATATACAGCGCTGTGTTGTGTTATTCCACTGTTGTATTATGTCAAGATTAAACAAAATGAAGGAACAGTTACGATTTACAAATATGCCGACATTTTGTTTCAGCGGATCTTCTGTATTGACTGTAAGTCTATGGAGCAGTGAGACGTATAGCATGAATGTCTTTGAAGAGCTGAACATTTTGATAACTGAAAGTATGCTGAAGTTAAATTTTCCCATTCATTTGAATGGGGCAAGATTTTCAAAACAAAGCTAAATGTTACAAAGGCATGGAGTTTAGAAAAATTCGGAATAAAAGCATGAATGTCTTTGAAGAGCTGAACATTTTGATAACTGAAAGTATGCTGAAGTTAAATTTTCCCATTCATTTGAATGGGGCAAGATTTTCAAAACAAAGCTAAATGTTACAAAGGCATGGAGTTTAGAAAAATTCGGAATAAAAGCATGAATGTCTTTGAAGAGCTGAACATTTTGATAACTGAAAGTATGCTGAAGTTAAATTTTCCCATTCATTTGAATGGGGCAAGATTTTCAAAACAAAGCTAAATGTTACAAAGGCATGGAGTTTAGAAAAATTCGGAATAAAAGCATGAATGTCTTTGAAGAGCTGAACATTTTGATAACTGAAAGTATGCTGAAGTTAAATTTTCCCATTCATTTGAATGGGGCAAGATTTTCAAAACAAAGCTAAATGTTACAAAGGCATGGAGTTTAGAAAAATTCGGAATAAAAGCATGAATGTCTTTGAAGAGCTGAACATTTTGATAACTGAAAGTATGCTGAAGTTAAATTTTCCCATTCATTTGAATGGGGCAAGATTTTCAAAACAAAGCTAAATGTTACAAAGGCATGGAGTTTAGAAAAATTCGGAATAAAAGCATGAATGTCTTTGAAGAGCTGAACATTTTGATAACTGAAAGTATGCTGAAGTTAAATTTTCCCATTCATTTGAATGGGGCATAACTTTCAAAATAAAGCTAAATATTTCAAAGGCATGAAGTTCAGAAAACGTCAGAATAGAAGCATGAATGTCCTTGAAGAGCTGAACATTTTGATACCTGAAATAGCTGAAAGAATGCTGAATGTAGAATTTGCTTCTTCATTTGAATGGGGCAGGATTTTCAGAACAAAAATAAAAGGGGGAGGGGGAATAACAACAGAGGGAAGGGGAGCTACAAAATTGGAAGGGAGGCAAGCAATATTGGCAATAGATGAACAAAGAAAGCATAAAAGATGGAAAAAGAACAAAAAGTGATGCGAAGGGGCAAACAGGACAAGATGTAGGACTGAATATGGAGTGAAAATATCAAAAAGATGTTTACGGTATGAATAGCTGAAGAGTTGCTGAATAGTTATTAGTTGAAATTGTGTTTTTAGCTGAAGGTATGCTTAAGATATTAAGATGTGAAAGTTTTCCCATCCTTTTGAATGGGGCAAAATTTTGGTGAAAAAAGCTAAATAGTTTAAAAAGTATAAATGTTACAAACAATAAAAATACAAGCACACATGTCCTTAAAGAGTTGAACCTTAATGGCTGTTGTAGCTGAAAATATGTTGAAAAAAATTAAGTGCCGAAAAATGGACGGAAGAAATCAGAAAAATAATAATAAAGAACAGGATAACATAGTGTGGATGCTGTACATAGTGTGGATGCTGGGAAGGTATTCTGTTCTTTTTTTTCTTCCGTCCATTTTTTGGCACTTAATTTTTTCAGCATACTTTCAGCTACAAAAGCTTCACAGCATCCACACAATAAAGAACAGTATAACACAGTATGGATGCTTTACAGCATCCACACAATAATGCTGCTGCAGTTCATTGAGTTGTCCACTTTCAACAACACCAGCAACAGGAGTTGTGTGCGTTCACAAACTATCCTCTCATTTTTAGGAGGAAGCTCTGGTTTTATTGTTTTGAAATAATTACATCATCACTATTTGGAGTGATGATGGTGCCAAGCTAATCTAGAGGTACACATGATTAAACATCTAATGGCTCAAAATGAGCAGCCATGGGCTCTTTAAGTTCAGCATCCATGCCTTACATTTTATATTTAAATATTTAGCTGTCTTCCATTGTCATTAGGGTCAACAAAGTGCAAGTCTGTATAATAGACAAAATCTTTATACATTTAATACATAATAATAAACTCCACATATTATAAGAATCCAAAGTGGATCATTTTATCATCATAGTTGGGTTAAATGACTTATAATCTAAATGTTAACCCAGAGCTAGAGTCATCACAGAACAGCAGCCTATGAAGCAGTCTATGAAGTGACTGTAATGCTGAGCTGTCACTGATAGATGGAAGCTTTTGCACAGGCTCAGTCTCAGGTCTCCATTTTCACTAATTCTTTTGAATCATATTGTATGTTTGATAATCTTATCAAAGTAATGATGATGACAGTGATGTTGTCTTCCCTGCTCTGCTACCTCATTCTTTTCCCACAATGTCAGTTCTGGCTTCTCCTGCTCCAGTTTCTGAGAACGGTCCACCACAAAGTAGATGATGTAGATGCTGCCAGCCAGAGACAGCAGCACCAGGATGTTGGCTAGGATACGAAGACTGATCAGAACGGCCCTGAAGACACACATACAGGTAAATACATTCACTAGATAGAGAGCACAGACTTCATCTTCAAAAACATATACTGTTTCCAGAACTGTTAGAGCTCTGCTCACGCCTTTGCTGCCATACCTGCTTGCAATACTACACATTCATTTCATTGGTTGCTACTGCTGACTTTACTATGGTTTAAATAGCAAGTTATTGTCACTCTGAACTCCCTGCTCTGCTGAAATCAATGTGTCCTTGTGGTGGGTGAGGAGGTCAGACACTAGATGCCCATCTCCATCATACAATAGTCTACTCCATGGGACCCATATGATTGAACTGATGTAAAAAGTCAAACTGTACTCAACTGAATAAAAATGTCAAATTAAATATAGGTCAAAAAAGAATTTTAAAAACCTATTTACTTTTTAAAACCTTTGATTACAAACACCAGTATGTTAGAGTGGACAATGGCATCTGGTACATAGAGAGGGGGGATACAAGGTGGTTGTTTATTACACATTTATTACATCTTCTTTCATAGCAGACATTACCTCTTACTGATTTACTGTCAGTTTTTATAAATTATCTCAAGATTTGTGCTCATCAATGTGTATAAATTGTATATATTTCACAAGCTAGGTACTGTAAATCAGCTGGATTTACAGGGGAAACAAGCAGACAGGTTTATGGTGTCACTGTTTGGTTGTTTCAGCCAACCTAACAGGAGGAACACTATTCAAGAGCATGCACTGAAAACATGCGAAGACAAGACACACAAGTAATAAGTACACCTACAAACTAGTATCCTTCTTCTTTTCTTGCTCCTCAACAATGGCTTCCTGTGCAAAAAACCATTTGGTACATGTTTAACAGTAAAACATGGTCAGTTACAGTTTCTGACATATAGTATTCAAACATCAATACAAAATATATGAGGGAAAAGGAGATGTCTTAGCTTGGAGGGTTACTGAAGCTACAAGTGTAGCTGGATATGTACAAGTCATTGAGTTTGGACATTGTGTGTCCTTGTGTTTGTCTGACCCTGATGTTGTTGACAATGGCAGCTCCTTTGCTCTCTGCAGCTTCTGGGTTTCCTATCAGGTAATCCCAGGCACAGAAAACTCTCCAGCAAAATGTGAAGTTCTCATCAGAGGCACTGGCCAGGCTTAGACGAGAATTCTTGGCCATTCTGCAGGATAAATGTTATTAAGTGAATATTATTAAGCCATGCAATATGGTGTCATATCAACATTTTTGAATGGTGTTAGTCAGGCGATCAGTCAGTTGACCAGCCTAACAGTTTGGTTCAGAGCAAGAGTCTCAACAATGGCCAGATTTCCATTGAATTAGTGAATATGTATGATACCTAGAGAATCAATGGTTTTGTGACTTCTTAACCTTTCCTCTGGCACCACTTCCAGGATATATTTTGATAAGTGCCTATAATATAAAATGTTAATACATTTAAATGCATTTACAAAGTCCTGTTCATGGTCTCAAAGAAATACTTTATTGACTGACCTACAGTATAGAGATTCCCTCAGCACAAACTCACTGGTCTTATGGCCATGAGAATAATG
>NW_018128356.1:90932-113261 GCF_001952655.1 Monopterus albus
ATTAATTGTTATATATTTATTAAATATTTATTATTTATTTTTTTCTTAAATACTGTGGTTCTCTACATTTGTATTATGGAGGGTAATAAATATTACTGCTTCTAGGAGACACTAGTAATGCTTTAAACTGACAATCATTTAAAGTATCAGACTAATATTAATATAATTAGAGAAAAGAGAATTCAGTTTTATTCCTAACAACCATCAATCTTTAGAGTGTTACATGCATCAAAAACTGCTGGTTAATCTTCCTTGATATAAAAGAACTACTTTTTCTAAGTTCAAAAGAATTATTCCTTACATCTAACTAAACTATCTGGTTTAAACATCATTGAAATTAAACCCCATGAATTATTAAGGAAAAACCTGAATAATCTTTATGCCTATCAGTCTATATCTGTGCCCTTGTGGTCAGTCCTAATAAAATCCCTTTGATGTGTCAAGCCTAGTTTGTGATGGTAGTGGTCAGACCTGTTGCTATGGAGAGCCTAATATAAGCCTTTGATGAAGATATAGAAATGTAATGGCAAAATTGTTCCCATGTGAAACCCCACTTTATGGCATGCAGGTGCACATTATAAAACAAGAAAGTCCAGAAAAACTAGGGGAGGGGCGCAGCTGCATGTCGTAAAGCCCCGGAACCAAGGTGCTAAAAACTGTCCTGTCATAAAACCATAAATCATCAACTTCACACCTCACTTTGACAGGTGGTGAATTTGTATAATCTCTCTCTCTGTACCGGCATAATATATTAGAGCTCATGCTCTCTTTGTCCCCAGAGTTGAAAATAAGTCACAGGGTCTTTTCTTATGGAATAATATCTTTGCTGGTATCTGACTCTGCTGAGGTTTTTTAAATCTAAACCTAAAAGACATCTGTTTATTAGCTTTTTACTAAAACTTGACTATTTTAATTTTACTCGTGTTTTATTACACTTTATATTTTCCACAGTATTTTATTCTGTCTACTATACTTGTATTTGATGCTATTTGTTTTGCTTGCTGTTATTTTAGTGTGCTGTGGTACTCCAGTGTGAAATTGCACTGTAAATACAGTTAGATTTAATTTAATGTTAAAAATCAGCTTTTTAAAGAGCCCATGTCATCCTTTTCCTTGTATTTTCTAATGTTATAACTGTCATGATTCTGTCCCATTTGCTTCCTGTCATGCATTTATTTTGATACGACTTCCTGTCCCCAGCTTACCGACTCATGGGAACTTTACCTCATTATCCAAATTGGTTTCACCTGCTTCTGATTACCCACACCTGCTCACAACAGTATATAGCAGCTTCTCACCCTGTGGCAAGCTGCTAGATTGTTTGAACTGATATCAGACTTTCCAGTGGTTTTTCTTGTGCCTGTATTTCCTGTTCTGACCCCGGATTGTGTTCTGTCTTGCCCTCCTGATTTGGACTTATTTCTGTGTATGGATTATCGGACTTCCCTCTCTGATCTCTCATTTGTGGATTCCTCGGTTATGTAAGTTTGCTGGCTCTGACCCTGGACTGTATTTTTGACCTGAGTGTGTGTTTCATGTTTTCCGTATCGTTTTGTTGTCCGTGCTATTATTAAAGAGACAGTTTTTCACTTATCCTTGTCTGGCTCTATAATTGAGTTCACCCTTGATATTATCGGCAGCTTTCCGTGCCGATCTTGACAATAATTTTGAATTATTTTAAACATGGCCTAAAGCTCAAAAAATTAGGTGTACATACAGTATGTTCTAGTATTTATGTGCAGAAGGAGCTCAGTTTATACAAGTCTCCCAAACTCACTCTCGACTTTTTTCTAACAAAATAGTAGTACATTACCTGATAGTTTAAGGATTTCCTTCAATGGGCATAATCTCCAGGCAGTTGAATGTTCATATGAGCCTGCCTGACATCCACCTGTGCCCCCATGATATTCACAATGTTATTGCCTTGTTTATGTATATTTTCAATAAAGCTTTTTTTTTTAAAAAAAGACTTCACTGGTGCCATTGTAAAAGCAGAATTTTTCAACTGTGCCTGGTTTTGTGGATATATTTTTCCTCCTGCTGCTGCACTGTGACCAGAGGATATGGAGAAAAATACAGGGCCTGAGGTTACTGCATGTCTGGGAATGTTCCTGTACAGGGACTCACTGTTTTACCTGACCGGGTCTAACCTACAATCAGCCAGCCAGTGAAGCCCCTATGGTGGTGAATGATCAGCCCATCAATGCTGGATTCTCCTGGAGCATAGTACCTGTTTGTTTTGACTGCTTGAGGCCAGTGTGTCTGCCCCATGTGATATGTTGCTGGTTAATGAGAGGATTAACAACCCATGATGTTATTGTCGGGGCTACACTACCTGATGGAATTACTGCTTTGGGACTGTACCAAGCTAATCTAGAGGTACCCAAAATTAAACATTAAATGGCTGGAAATGAGCAAAATAAGAATGACACAGGCTCTTTAAAACAACATGGCTGTAACAGTGCCATTTGCAATTGTGGCATTTCATAAAAAAAACTAAAAAATAAACCTATACAAAATTTTTAAAAGTTCCCAAAGAACAGTTTTATGTGAACTATTTTTGAAAAAATGGCAGAACCTTAAATATAAGGGCATGGATTGGCTATAACAGCCTCACCAGCCAGGAACATGTTAGCAGTAGATGGTCACAATAAATATTTGTTCCATCCACTCCTGTGTCATAACCATCTGTAAAACATGCCTCTGGTGTGGAGCACATTAGACTTGTGTCACCTCAAAAGTCAGCCCCGTCAATGTGCTTCCTTCCTAAAGGTGAACTCTAGGCAAAACATTTGTTTTGAGCTGATCTGCATATTGCAGTGATTAAAGATAACTGATGTCTCTCTTTAATTCTGCTGTATTATATGCTGGTGTGACCAAACTGTTATGCTATTTTATTATTCTCTATTAGCTATTGTCAGCAACTGTCACTTTTCAATGCATAATATGTTTTTGTTACACAACATATTAATCTAGTCATTATGTGATCTGAAAAGCTTATCAATGATTGATTTTAATGGATGATTACTTTCTTAACAGAATGATGAAACTGTAGGCAAAAACAGCCATCCCAACCAGAAAGTAGGCGAGGGGCAAACGGTACCCAGCACTGCCAATTTTCCTCACCCTGCCATAGTAACCATAGAATAACACAGAGTACTGCAGGTAGCCCTGTGGAGAGTAAGCACACATGTTCACAACAACTACAAGATGATATGACAAGGGAATCAATCACATCCTAGGGTATGATTCATTATTGCCTTTATGCAAAATTGATATGACTTAACACTGATAATACGTCTTTGACACAGAGCCCAGTGTATTATTCTAACTCTAAACATGTGTAACTTGTAGAAGGGGAGAGGATTCCACTGGTGCTGGAATAGAAAACAGGGAGGCAGTAATGTAATGTTTGAATAATGGTCTATTGTATCTGTAAGTGATGTGCTATTGACAGAACAGTAAAAGAAAAGAGAGTCTTGCCCCAAGAGACCAGATGGTGTCCAGGTCTTGGGCTGAAGCCAGATGCTCTTTGGGGATAGTTTTACTCCTAGTTGTTCCAAACCGAGCTCCAGCCAGCAGCTAGTACATAAAAGCACAGAACAGTTCAATCCATTATTATAATAATTCACCAAAGACCATGTACTACATAGTCTATGTAAGGAAAAACAGAGATGCCATGAGCAAACACACTAATCACAGTAAACCAGGGGTGCCCACACTTTTTCGCCATGCGAACTACTTTTCAAATGACCAAGTCAAAATGATTGACCTACATGCGCGCACATGCATACACACACACAAAAATATATGTATGAATGAGTGTCATAATTTTTATGAACGGTCTGAAAGTGCCGCTACACATTTCGCTTCTTTGGATCAGTTATGGTAGATTGGTAGATCAAGCCAACACATTTCGAATATAACATCGCGAAAAAAAAGTCGTCCTCCCATTCCACATGAAATGTTTTTGGTTTCTTACTTGATTCGGCTCCCCCACTCATTTTATACCCTTTAGTAGAAATGAATGATTGTCACTTTCTGCTTTTCCCATTAGGGGTCGCCACAGTGCATCGTCACACTGACCATTCGCATGTTAACATTTGGCACGTGTTTTACACCTGATACATCTAATTTATTTTTGAATGGCACACGATCTACCAACACTACCTTTGTGATCGACCGATCGATGTATTGGGCACCCCTGCAGTAAACCCAGGCATCCAGTATCAACTGTATTTGGTGCAAATGTTATAAGTGCTGGTGTGACCACACCCAAAGCTGAGTATGCAATGGATAACTATATTAAAAAACATAAACAAGACTGTTTATGGTTCACATAGACACAAAATAATCCTGAAAAGAGCTTAATGGTGCAGAAATATTGCCTCTTATTTGCATGCTTGGGTGCTACATGAAAAATAATGGACAAATCCTCCATTCCATCCTTGGTCATATACTGCAATTCACCACATGAAACGAGCACAGATATCATGTGTGACACAGTGTCCATGATGTTTGATGGAGGATAAAACTAACAGCACATATATAGAGGGCAATGTATGAGAGGAGATGGTGACAGGTTAGTCTCAGGAAGTGATGAAGGGAGAACGACGTGTAGAAGAATTAATCAAAGGAATAAGATTAGGTATTGGGAATGACAGGATAAGTCATGTCTATGGAAATTGCTTGTGTCTGCACGTCAGTGACAAACATAAATCCAGCAGCATTTCTCTGTCTGTATCTTGTTCTCATCTACAGTTTGTACTTGAGCTGATGCTACTGGAGAATCCCCAGGCTACAAACCATAAAGGACCCTCTGCAACACATTTACAGATGTGAACAAAAAATATGAGGACTAAATACACAACATATTATTAATAATGATGGAAATATATTATCCTAAAAGAAATCGGTCAGAAGAATCTACATTAAAATAAGCTGTAATTGAACTGGAGTATGCTAGATTTGCTGGAAAAAACTGTTTTGGGAAAGGCTTTGATGTGTGAAGTGGTTTATAAAGGTTTGTAGAGGGCAGGTATCTTGACTAGGTTTGAAATTATTGTTCAATCAACAAAGAGGAGAAATGTGTCAGATTGTATATCTGCATTATGCAGATCTGCATGAATATTAGTTTTAACATCTATAGCAGATCTTCAGTCCAAAATAGAGAGCTGAACTAAATTAATTTTAGCAAATTCTATGGGATCAATTCTAGGGATCATACATATTCACAAATTCCATGTTTAATATGTGCATTGGTGAAAAGTATGAAGCCATGTATATGTGAGGATTTAAATGAGGATATACTATTTTAAATTCTTTATGCTTAGCATGTTGAGGTTATTATCAGAGTTATAATAATTCTAGGGAGGTCCTGCATTAAATAAAATTTTCAAACTGTCTTAAGTCATGATGTACTGAATCAATTAAAACATACACACACACTATTATTGTAGCTGACCTCTGGTAGGACAATGAAGGCTCCAGTCATGATGGTGAGGACAATATTGATCCCAAACAACCAGCGCAGGAAGATAAAGTAGGAGGCCACACCCGACCCAAAGTGACCTCCACAAGATAAAGAAAAACATCTGACCAACTTGTTTCCAACACCTCATAAAATAAACAATGATGTAGTAGTACACAACCAAGATTAAAATGTATAAATTATATTTTCAGTACATCTTTTGTGCTCTGAAAACCTCCATCCTCATATAACTAATACCATAAATTCTGATCACATTAATGAAAAACTCTTCTGAACAAAATTACTTTAGGTCTAGTTACGTCCAGAAGTATAATAGTCAGGTAAGAATAGGAGGGTTCCCTCCGCTATGAACTACTACAGAATAAACGATAGCAATCTGGGCGTTATCTGAAGAAGAAACACACAACTCACTTTCAATTTTCTTGATCCTCACTTCCCAGGGAATGAACAGAACCATGATGTTGTAAAGCACACGGGAAAGTTTCTTCAGCAGCTGCAGGAGGACAAACAAGATTCAAGTAGAAAATTCTGGCTTCCTGTATCCTATGACAGCCCCACACCTCCTCAGTAGGCACTAATCTGTTGACAATAAATACTTATATTTGACCATCTAGCAGTGGTTTGAGATTGAGACATGAATGAGAGCTGGAATCACCAGTTGAACAGTATATGGCTCTTTCTATGCTAGGTACACAATGAATAGAAAACTATTGTTCATATGTGATCAGTGAAGATGTAAAAAGAAATTATTATAATAAGGATAAGTCATACTATTTATAGAGCACTTTTCAAGCTACTCAGACACTTTACTTACATGAAAAAGTATGTGATTAACACCCCTGAAGCCTTGAAAACTAAAATCCTCCACAGTTTATGGATTAAACTCACTAATTTCTAGGTTTATATAACTTTTTTGAGTCACAACATATGCTAAGATCTGATGTGAAAACATTTATATTTGGTTTGTTCACATGTGTGAAAAGATCAAGTCTATGACACGTGTAGGGGAAAAATTTAATTTGAGTCACTTTAGCTAGTAATGTGAACAAAGCCTTTGTCACATCCCTCGACTGGTCCTGGTCCTGTCTCTGCCCCATGTTTTCTCCAGCTCTGGACTGTCCTATAGACTAGAGTTCTAGAGTCACTGCACACCCAGGCCTTAGTCTCAACCAGATTTTCCCTCTAGCTCTTCCCTGTCCCTCAGTCCTGAATCCAATAGGGTCCGGCTGCGGCTTGCAGCCCGCCTCAACCCACGCCTCCTCATGTTAAGTCACTCAATCCAGGCTCCCTCACATTATGTTACTCAAGTAACACTCCTCCAGAAACAGAAGAAGGAAGAATTAGGTTAGCTACTGTTAGCTTGGTTAGCCTATTTGAAAGGAGGACTGTGACACCTATATTTCTACCTTTTTAAACTTCAGTTACACAGTGGAATGTACAGATTTAGCGTTCCATTCATGTAGCCATCATGAAGTCAGAGCATAGATGGATGTGAACACTATATTTAGAACACTATGATTTGATATTTTCACTACATTACCTTATCATCAGACAGCCCGTTCTGACAGCGAATTGAAGCTGTTGAATCTTCAAAGCCACCGGACTCATTTGACAAAACATTTAACACAACAGCAGCGACAGACCAGCAGCTCTTGTGTTCTGTGAGGTAAAGTTAGCCTACCATCTGTCAGGGCCACTCGGCGGCCGCTGCCTCTCCTCCGTTTCTGTCTCTTTGTTTTCTCCGTTTTCTGGGCTCTGCACCTCAGCTGTGTTGCATTCCAGTAATTAGTAACTGGTTTGTCAACGCACACAGCTGGGGTGCATCCTGATGATTACCTTCTTCCTTTATTTAAACCTCTGACAGATGCTCTGTCTTTGGAACATTAGCTAACAGTAGCTAACATATTGTACATTATCCAAAATTAGCTACTGATATACTACACAACATAGCGCCGCTTTATGTATGCTCTAATGGAATGCTACACTGACAGTTACTGTTGCGTTTTGGCTTGACTCCATTCACACGACATAGGCGCTACACTACACACACATTAACCTGCTCCGTGCCCACACTTCACCTTGTTCTGTATGGACTATTGGAAGGCTATGCTGACAGTTACTGGGCATTTTGGCTTGACTCCTTTGACATTACATACGCTATTCCCACTACACCACATACATTTTGATTCATCACCGCAGCTTTGCTTCTTGAACTATACTTACCCTCTTTCCTACCGTTCGTTTGTTTGTGCACCTGTTCAGCCTGGTCTCCTTTATCACTGCCCTTCCTTTGTTGTAAGTATTATGGACCCTGTTATGTTACGTTGTCATTTGTCTTGTTTTTCCCCATTAAACCTTTTTTTTTGTACTAGCACCTGGGTCAGCTATCTTGTGTCCTACCCCTAGTTCTCCCTCACCCTCCTGGCGAGGGGGGCTAACCTTAACACCATCTTTGTCAATGACTTTGCTATTCCCCTGCAGTTTCTTGTTCCTGCAGTAATCCTATTCACTTCCTGTTTCGCATGTTCAATTATTCTTCTGCCTCCTTTAGTAGTTGTAATAAATGTCTGATGCTAGCAGCATTGTGGGCGAGGCTTACTAATTTGGAAGTGTGGCTCTGCACCATAGAAAACAGCCCAGCTAGCTATGCCCATGTAGCTGGTGTAAGGCATCCTAGATGTAGCTCAGCCCAAGCTAGCCATCCCCCAGTGCTTCTCAAGCAGCCGAGTCTCAGCCAGGTGGCTGTGTAACAGTTCGCAAGAGCCATAGTGTGAAACACACACCCACAGTTCATCACTTGCCTGTTCATATTTTAAATCGATTTTCCACACTGAGAAAACAACTAATAATTGGCAACAAATCTTTTTTACAGAAACATTGTATAACTTGCAACACCAACCAGGGTTGCTTAGGAGCGATTGCTGAAGCGGAAACAGCAAGTGTTCTTTTCTATCCATCTGCCCAGTTGTGGAGTTTTATAAATAATCAAGGTCATGAAAGCTTGAAAGATTATTTTGAAAGCAGCATAGTGGTGCAGTGGTTAGCGCTGTCACCTCACAGCAAGAAGGTTTTGAGTTTGAGCACTGGATGACCAGGTGCCTTTCTGTGTGGAGTTTGCATGTTCTCCATGTGGTGTTTATTCTGTATCCAAACTTTTATATCATACAAACAGTGTTTGGCAACTATACAACTTTTCTTAGAGCATTTTCCATGTGTGTCTCTATGTTAGGGATAAAACCCTCACTTCTTATTCTATGGCATATTTTCTTAACTGTTGCATGGGGCGTTCCTCTCTGACTTCAAGTGCTATGTTGGAAAACACTATAGGGTGCTGGCGTTACCTAGGTTGAGACAAATCATTATTGTTGCAGACTTTATTCACAATACACCACAAAAGTTCTCTGATCTGTTATTAGGCATTCATGTTGTGATTCTGGGCTATATACCTCCTTAACAGTGCTCAAAATGCAACCAGTCTATGCTGTATTTTATGTATTTTATGTATATGCAATAGGTAGGGTTTAGTAATCATTAGTTGTGCAAGGTTTTTTGTTTTATTTTTTGTATTTTTTCAGATCTGAGTGTTCAGCATGATTTTTATCTGAGTTGAATTTTAACAGGGCATGATGAGCCATGGTCTATCATCTATATTTACACTCACACTGACATTTTCCTAAAAGTATTGGTTTGCAGCTTTAGTATTCATTCCATTTTTACATGTAATAAAATGTATGTTTAATTGTATAATGTTGATAATGCACGTGGGTGTGTGATTTGACAACATAATAATATGTAGTCTTTAAGAGCAAGAGCACATGGGATTTGTAGTCAGTTTGCCCTGTCACCTGAAGACAGTGGGTGGGACCTGCCACCTTTCAGATTGGTAACATGTTCCGGCATGTTTTTATAAACACATTTGTTTTCCAGAAAATGATTCATAGCCTTGTTTATATGAATAGACATGTATTTGTTATTTCAGACTTACAGAGAAGCATAAACTTTAATCTAGCCACAGGGATTGCAAGCCAGTGACTTCTGTGCCGGTCCCAAGCCCGGATAAATAGAGAGGGTTGCATCAGGAAGGGCATCCAGCGTAAAAACATGCCAAATTTAAACATGCAAATCATCAGTGTGAATCCCATAACGGATCGGTCGTGGCCCGGGTTAACAACGACCGCCACCAGTGCTGTTGATCTACAGGGTGCTGGCGGAAATTGGACTATTGTTGGTTGAAGAAGGAGAGGAGGTAGAAGGATTTGTAGACAGCTGAATGTGACAAAAAGTTTTCTCACATTTAGCTAAATGTGACAAAGTCTAAATTCATTCATTCATTTTCTACCACTTAATCCCTGAGTGGGGTCATGGGTGGGGCCGGAGCCAATCCCGGCCGGCAATCGGGCGAAGGCGGGGTACACCCTGGACAGGTCGCCAATCCATTGCAGACAAAGTCTAAATGTAAATGTTAAATATAAATGTACATGTTAAATGTTAAATGTAAATGTTACATTTAAATGTTAAATTCTCGCCAAGTGTAAAACTGAATATTTAGTAGCTCCACAGCCTTGCCCTATTACAGCGCAGCACACAGCCCCGCCCATGATGCTGAACTCAAATCAGTGATGCTGACTAAAAGACTTCAAACCCAGAGTCAGTTGTGGGCGGGGCTGTGTTTGAGGTCTTGGAGTCAGCATTGCTGATTCGAGTTCAGCATCATGGGCAGGGCTGTGTGCTCCGCTGTAATAGGGCAAGGCTGTGCAGCTCCTAAATATTCAGTTTTACACTTGGCGAGACATTTAACATTTACAGTGGTTTAGTGGTTATGCTCCACAAGTAGGGTGTGAGTTAGAAGAGAAGGAGAGATTCTTGAGTGAGTTAGATGAGGTGATGGAGAGTATTCCCAGAGGGGAGAGAGTGGTGATTGGAGCAGACTTCAACGGGCACATTGGTGAGAGGACCAAAGGTGATGAGGAGGTGATGGGCAGGTTTGGTGTCAAAGTAAGGAACCTAGAAGGTGGTGGATTTTGCTAAGAGGATGGAAATGGCTGTAGTTAACACCTATTTCCAGAAGAGGGAGGAACATAGAGTTACATATAAGAGTGTAGGTAGGAGTATGATGACTCTGGTGGTCAGGAAGAAGAGGAGAGGAAAGACAGAAAAGAAGACCAAGTGGTGGAAGTTGCAAAAGAAAGAATGTTGTGAGGAATTCAGACAGAAGTTGAGACAAGCTTTGGGTGGTCAGGAAGAACTTCCAGATGACTGGGAAACTACAGCAAAAGTGATCAGGGAGACAGGTAGGAAGGTGCTAGGTGTGCCATCTGGAAGAAGGAAAGGAGATAAGGAAACATGGTGGTGGAACAAGGAAGTACAGGACAGCATTCAGAGGAAGAGGCTACATAAAAAGACATAGGACGCAGAAAGGACTGACGACAGTGGACAGGATTACAAGAAATTGCAGCATACAGTGAAGAGGGGGTGGCAATGACCAAACAGAAAGCATATGATGATTTGTATGCCAGGTTAGACATGAGGGAAGGTGAGAAGGACTTGTACAGATTAGTGATACAGAGAGATAGAGATTGGAAGGATGTGCAACAGATAAGGGTGATTAAAGACAGAGATGGAAAGGTGCTAACAAGTGAGGAGAGTGTGCAGAGAAGATGGAAGGAGTATTTTGAGGAACTGATGAATGAGGAAAATGAGAGGGAAAGAAGGGGGAAAGAGGCAAATATTGTACAGCAGGAAGTAGCAAAGATTAGAAAGGATGAGGTGAGGAAGGCTCTGAGGAGGATGAAGAGTGGAAAGGCTGTTGGTCCAGATGACACACCCATAGAGGTGTGGAAGTGTCTAGGAGAGACAGCAGTGGAGTTTCTATCTAGTTTGTTCAACAGGATTTTAGAGAGTGAGAAGATGCCTGAGGAATGGAGGAGAAGTGTACTAGTGCCGATCTTTAAGAACAAGGGTGATGTGCAGAGTTGTAGCAACTACAGAGGTATAAAGTTGATGAGCCACACAATGAAGCTATGGGAAAGAGCAGTGGAAGCTAGGCTAAGAAAGGAAGTGGATATCTGTGAGCAGCAGTATGGCTTCCTGCCCAGAAAGAGCACTACTGATGCAATTTTTGCTCTGAGAATGTTAATGGAGAAGTATAGAGATGGTCAGAAGGAGCTGCATTGTGTCTTTGTGGATTTAGAGAAAGCGTATGACAGAGTGCCAAGAGAGGAGCTATGGTACTGTATGAGGATGTCAGGAGTGGCAGAGAAGTACGTCAGAGTAGTTCAGGATATGTATGAGAGGAGTACGACAGTAGTGAGATGTGTTGTAGGTCAGACAGAGGAGTTCAAGGTGGAGGTGGGGCTACATCAGGGATCAGCTTTGAGTCCCTTCTTGTTTGCTATGGTGATGGACAGGTTGACAGACGAGGTCAGACAGGAATCTCCGTGGACAATGATGACATTGTGATCTGTAGTGAGAGCAGAGAGCAGGTGAAGGTCTGCTCTGGAAAGAAGAGGAATGAAAGTCAGTCGTGGTAAGACAGAATACATGTGTATGAACGAGAGGGAGGGAAGTGGAACAGTGAGGTTTCAGAGATGGAGCTGCCAGGCAAGAGGTCAAGAGGAAGGACAAGAACAGAGAGAACAGACTTGATGAGTCCCCTGCAGAACTCAATCAGCAGGTCCTGAGGTGGGTTGAACTTCCTAAGCTGATGCACATCTTCTATTGTGCCTTTGTAATAATGGCACTGATGTTGGTTGTCCACTTCAAGTCCTGAGAGATTGTGGAGCCCAGGAACTTGTAGGACTCCACGACTGAAACAGTGCTGCTGAGTATGGTGAGTGGACATAGGATGGGGGAGTTCCTCCTAAAATCCACATCATCTCTACTGTCTTCTGTGTGTTCAGCTCCAGGTTGTTATGACCACACCACAGGCACAGCTGTTCAACCTCCCACCTGTAGGCCGACTCGTCACCATCTTGAATGAGGCCGATGACTGTTGTGTCATCTGCAAACTTCAATATTTTTACAGAAGGGTCTCCTGAGGTGCAGTAATTAGTATAGAAGGAAAACAACAGTGGGGAGAACACACATCCCTGGGGGGCACCAGTGGTGATAGTCCAGGTGTTGGATGTGGTTTTCCCCAGCCTCACCTGCTGTTTTCTGTCTGTCAGAAAGTTGGTGATCCACTGACAGGTGGGGGCAGGCACAGTGAGCTGGGTGAGTTTGGAGTGGAGTATGTCTGGGATAATGGTGTTAAATGCCAAAATCAAGTTGACAAATAAGATCTGAGCAGGGAGTCTAGATGTTGCAGACTGTAATGCAGTGCCATGTTGACTGCATCATCCACTGACCTGTTTGCCCAGTAGACAAACTGCAGGGAATCCAGCTGGGGGTCTGTGATTGCCTTCAGGTGGGCCAATACCAGTCTCTCAAAACACTTCATAACTACAGATGTCAGGGCAACATGTCTGTAGTTATTCAGTTCCCTGATGGAGGGTTTCTTGGGAAGTGGGATGATGGTGAAGTGTTTGAAACAGGAGAGAACACACAAAGCTCTAGTGATCTATTGAAGATCTGTGTGAAAATGGGAGCCAACTGGTCAGTGCAGACTTTCAGACAGGAGGGGGTCACATCCTCTGGGCCTGATGCCTTACTGATTTTTTGTTTCCTAAAAAGGCAACACACATCTCTTTCACAGATCCTCAGAGGTGGTGGACTGATGGGGGAAGGGGTGGGAGAGGTAGTCCTAGAAGAAGAGGAAACAGCTACCGATTGTGTGCCTGAGATGAGGTAAAAGCCTTTCAAACCTACAAATCTACTCATTCAGCTCATCAGCCAGCTTACAGCTCTCCACAACAGGGCGGGGTGGTCTCTTGTACCCAGTGATGTTCCGTAGACTCCTCCACACTGATGATGGTTCGTTGGCCCGACACTGATTTTTCAGTCTTTCTGAGTAGCTCCTCTTTATTACTCTGATCTCCTTTGTCAGTGTGTTTCTGGCCTGGTTATACAGAGTCCTGTCCCCATTCCTGTAGCCCTCCTCTTTGCCATGACGAAGTCATTTGAGCTTCACTGTAACAGAAAACTGACCTTTACAATGGAAAGAGACACTAACAGTTATTTTATAACTTTGAATGATCCTTCTTTTACTTTACTTAAATACACTGTCTGGCCATGAACTTTGGATCAAGACCGAAAGAATGAGATCACGGATACAAGCGGCAGAAATGAGTTTCCTCTGGAGAGTGGCTGGGCTGTTCCTCCACCTTGAGCGGAATCAGTTGAGGTGGCTCGGGCACCTGTTTAGGATGCCCCCTGGATGCCTCCCTGGGGAGGTATTCTGGGCATGTCTCTCCAGGAGAAGCCCTCGGGGCAGAGACAGGACACGTTGGAGAGACTATGTCTCCAGCTGGCCTGGGAACACCTTGAGGTTCGTCCTGAGGAGCTAGAGGAGGTGTGTGGGGAGAGGGAAGTGTGGGAGGCTCTGCTTGGAATACTGCCCCCACGACCCGGTCTCAGATAAAGCGGATGAACATGGATGGATGAATGGACATTGTCTGAAACAAAGTATACTTATTATTAGTAAATATTATCTATGAGAAGCAACCACTGTTCATTTTAAATGCTGCACTAATGTGAATTTCCTAAACCATGAATTAAAAGATTTATTGAATGCAATTAGATTATTATTTAGTTTTATTTTAAATTTAATTCATGCCTGTAACAAAACACAAGGTACAACATAACAAGATCCATGTACATAGGTAACCAAAGTTGGGTAGAGATGGTGGAGGAGACCGAGATGACCAGGGGAAAAGACAGGCTAACAGCAAAAAAAAAAACCAGGAGAGTTGGAGGAACGGGACGGACAGGTGAATAAACAAGCTAACCAGGTGGGTAGGTGAACGAAAATGGAAATCCACAGCACAGGAACTGTCAGCGCGGATAACAAAAAGAACATCTAGCTAACCACATGGAAAAAAAAACAAACTCAGAGATCCACAGCACAGGAACAGCCAGCGTGGACGTATAACACTAATCACATAACCAACGTACAAAATGAGATCCACAGCACAGGAACTGTCAGCGTGGTAAACAAAATGACGTGTATTACATACCACAAAACTATGTCTGTTACGGGGTATACAAGTTAGGTAAGGTAATGCAAGTTCAGTTATTTAGGTAAGTAACATAATTTAGGTATGCTATTGCTCCGGCGACGACGGGAATAAGTAAGGAGGCAGGTAATCATTGGGATGCACCCCAGCTGTGCGCACCGACAAACGAGTTGCTAATTACTGAATGCGGCACAGCTAAGGTGCAAATCCCGCAGGATTGAGAGAGCAGAGAAGAGAAAGGCGGAAGAGAGGCAGGTCACGCCGAGTGGACCTGACAGCCTTCTGTCCAATTCCCTGACATGGGAAGCCCTAATGAAATCCAATAATACTTTTAGAAATCCTATAATAAAATCTTCCATTGTAGGAAAGTAATGCAAATATGCAAAGTCTTTTGATGAATATAGGGTTTGGATTCTTTGATCTAGGAGGGGTGTAAGGTGTCAAATGTGGGTGGGACTTAGAGTCAGGCTCATCAGGGCCATAAATCAATTGACTTGTGTGCTTTATTACTCTGTTATACCTGGCACATTACTCAACAATATTTCCTGTACTTTTATTTTTACACTTATTTCTAATATTTTTTTCACTTGGTATTTTAGGCAGTACGGTGGCGTGGTGGTTAGCGCTGTTGCCTAACAGTGAGACGGTTCCGGGTTTGAGCCCCGGCCGATCCGGGGCCTTTCTGTGCGGAGTTTGCATGTTCTCCCCGTGCTTGTGTGGGTTCTCTCTGGGTGCTCCGGCTTCCTCCCACGGTCCAAAGACATGCAGTATAGGTTGATTGGTGTCTCTAAATTGCCCGTAGGAGTGATTGTGTGTGAGTGGTTGTTCGTCTGTGTTAGCCCTGCAATGGACTGGCAACCTGTCCAGGGTGTACCCCGCAGCTGGCTGGGATTGGCTCCAGCCCCCCATGACCCTGTTTGGGACTAAGCGGTTTAGAAAATGGATGAATGGACTTGGTATTTTAGTCTTACACATTTATACTTTTTTTTTTTAACTTTGAGTGCTATGATTTAGGTAGTCATTGTTGTTGCTACTAGATACCTGTATTTCCCTCACGATCAATAAAGTATTTATTTAAGTACATTGACTCAAGTACTGTACTTAAGCACAATTTCATTTTCTGTTACTTCATACTTGGACTTCACTTCATTTTAGAGGTAAATATTGTACTTTTTTACTTCACTACATTTATTTTATAACTTTAGTTACCCTTTACTTTTCAGAACCAGATTAATACAAAAAATAGAGTATAATCATAAGACCTCATTGATCTGCGGTGGAAAATTCATTAGCTACCCAGCACTTAAATTAAATTGATATAGTCTAATTAATGGGGGCAACTGTGGTTCAGTGGGTAGAGCAGTCGTTTCCCAACCAGAGGGTCAGAGGTTCAGATCTCGGTGCCTGCAGTCCACACATCAAAGTGTCCATGGGCAAGACACTGAACCCCCCGAGTTGTCCCCGATGGTTAGAGCCATCGGTGTGAGTTGGCACCACAGATGGCTGCCTCGGTTCTGTACCAGAAATAAATTACTTGTGTGTAACATACTTGGCCAAATAAAGGTGATTATTATTATTATCCTTAAAACTAGCTCCTCCTTTACCAACTACAGCATTAAATGTGATGTACACAATAATACATCAGTAATACAGAAATGTGAAATGTACAATTTTGCATAATGAGAACATTTATTTTTAGTACTTTAAGTATGTTTTGATGCTAAAACTTTTGTACTTTAACATAAGTAACATTTTTAATGCAAGACTTTTACTAGTAACAAAGTATATTTTACACTGCTGTATTGCTACTTTTACTTAAGTAAAAGCTCTGATTACTTCTTCCAACAACTGTGCAGCTGAATCCCTTGTAAGAAAGGAAAGTTACTTTCAGCTTTTCCCATTTAGGGGTTGCCACAGCAAATCGTCACACTGACAACTCGCATGTTGACATTTGGCACATGTTTTACGCCGGATGCCCTTCCTGATGCAACCCTGATTTGAACCCGGGTCGCAGCGGCGAGAGCGCTGCACCTTAACCACTAGCCTACCAGGGACAGCTGAATCTCTTGTGCTTACTGTTTTTTTACCCAGACTTATTCTCAAATCACCCCTTGTGTTTTCTGATTAGCACTATGTGTAAGACTAGGTTAATTTTAGTCACAAAAACTGCATTTAGGCAAAAGATTTTGGTGATGGCTAAAACAGTATACATTACATCCACCTTTTCTTCCTAGACATAACTGCTGAATGTATACCCACAAGTGTTCCTTGTCAAGTAAATGTAAATCATAGATGTTTGAAGTGTTCAAGAAAACAGTGCAGTTTTTTTCTGGAAAGGATAGTCTCTGGTCTAAAATTTTGACATCTATCTCAGGTGAATGACAATATAATTTTATAGTTTAACTGACAACTTATAAGGCTTCAAACACAATTTCAAATAGTTTGCATTTCTCAGAATGTGATTTTGTAGCACATATCCATGTAGTCCTCATGAAAACGGAAACAGTGTGACTATGTGGAGCTTTTCACATGATGTGATGAAAGGTAAATCTAAACTGAGATAATTACTAAAGGTAAGGTCAGATGGACCAATGATTCTGATTTTCAGTTAACTGGGAGCCAAACTTGAATTAATAACTCATCCCCAAACTGCTCACTAAAAGTCCATTTATTCCAACAGGGCCTAAGCAGCCTGCACATTTTAATTAAAGCAGGCTATAACAACAAGCTATAAATTCACTCATGCTGCTGTGCTACAGCTGAACAGTTATCTTTCTCTTTGCCTGTTTTCCTCTCTGTGTATGTGCATATGTATACAGAGAGATAAAATAAGTAGCTAGTTATCTGCAGTATGTGTGTGTCTGTTCCGCCCACAGGTGGAAAAAGGTTTTGTTAAAATCAGAACTCAGCAGTCTATGTGCACAAAATAAATCCAACTGCCTTTGATCATGTTGCTGCAGTGCAGTGAAATAACACAAGGAAGCTCCTCTCACCATCCAGCTGGAATAAATGGAGGTGTAGCTGTACAATACAGAGCAAAAACAGTATAGTATATTACTGAAATCAGCCAGAGCAGAGCCATCTTTGTTGTTTTTTATTTCACATTTCTGTAACTCCATTGTTAGGACAACAATAAAGACTTTTGAGTGATGGGGTCATTACATGTTGTGCCTTGGCCACACCTTGACAGTACATAGCCCTCATGCTTAGTAAATCTGCAGGGTTCACAAAACTAGCTGGGAGTCATCCTCTGATTATTTTAGCCCACTATCAGTGGAGGCTGAAGTCACTTTGGTTCTCTTGTGCTTACTGTTTTTTTACCCAGACTTATTCTCAAATCACCCCTTGTGTTTTCTGATTAGCACTATGTGTAAGACTAGGTTAATTTTAGTCACAAAAACTGCATTTAGGCAAAAGATTTTGGTGATGGCTAAAACAGTATACATTACATCCACCTTTTCTTCCTAGACATAACTGCTGAATGTATACCCACAAGTGTTCCTTGTCAAGTAAATGTAAATCATAGATGTTTGAAGTGTTCAAGAAAACAGTGCAGTTTTTTTCTGGAAAGGATAGTCTCTGGTCTAAAATTTTGACATCTATCTCAGGTGAATGACAATATAATTTTATAGTTTAACTGACAACTTATAAGGCTTCAAACACAATTTCAAATAGTTTGCATTTCTCAGAATGTGATTTTGTAGCACATATCCATGTAGTCCTCATGAAAACGGAAACAGTGTGACTATGTGGAGCTTTTCACATGATGTGATGAAAGGTAAATCTAAACTGAGATAATTACTAAAGGTAAGGTCAGATGGACCAATGATTCTGATTTTCAGTTAACTGGGAGCCAAACTTGAATTAATAACTCATCCCCAAACTGCTCACTAAAAGTCCATTTATTCCAACAGGGCCTAAGCAGCCTGCACATTTTAATTAAAGCAGGCTATAACAACAAGCTATAAATTCACTCATGCTGCTGTGCTACAGCTGAACAGTTATCTTTCTCTTTGCCTGTTTTCCTCTCTGTGTATGTGCATATGTATACAGAGAGATAAAATAAGTAGCTAGTTATCTGCAGTATGTGTGTGTCTGTTCCGCCCACAGGTGGAAAAAGGTTTTGTTAAAATCAGAACTCAGCAGTCTATGTGCACAAAATAAATCCAACTGCCTTTGATCATGTTGCTGCAGTGCAGTGAAATAACACAAGGAAGCTCCTCTCACCATCCAGCTGGAATAAATGGAGGTGTAGCTGTACAATACAGAGCAAAAACAGTATAGTATATTACTGAAATCAGCCAGAGCAGAGCCATCTTTGTTGTTTTTTATTTCACATTTCTGTAACTCCATTGTTAGGACAACAATAAAGACTTTTGAGTGATGGGGTCATTACATGTTGTGCCTTGGCCACACCTTGACAGTACATAGCCCTCATGCTTAGTAAATCTGCAGGGTTCACAAAACTAGCTGGGAGTCATCCTCTGATTATTTTAGCCCACTATCAGTGGAGGCTGAAGTCACTTTGGTTCTTTAGCTTCTACGGTACAGTACATATTCAAAGAACCTTTGATATTTACCATGTGCAGCATTGTACAAGTGAATTTTCTGACAGTGGGCCACAAACTGTTTTCCATTCTCTGGAAAGTTTTATTTAAAATTGGGATCATGTAGTATTACTATATGTTGAAGAAAAATACTGTAAATGACTGAATACTGTGTACATACATCAGCTCCTGCAGTCTGGTAACCTCTGGTTCTGGTCAGTCGGCCCTCATACTTCAGAACAATCTCTCTGGCCTGTCTGGGAAACAAACATACACAGGTGGAGGCTCACTAAGTACTTTACTCTCATACTGGACTGTGGTTTACACACATTTCTATTTGTTTTGCTGAGTTACACTTCTACTTCTATTATACTAAACCTCTGAGCCATATTATGGCTGTGATGATCAATTTTCATAAAGACATTTTTTAAATTAATGTTGAGTGGTGGTCATTATGCTGTATACTGTACTATGACCTTAAAATTCTTTTTTTTATTGCCACACAAAATAACACATTTACAGGACAAAGCACATAACATAGTTCATGAGACAACAGACATTTGCAAAAGAGGCAAAGGGATTATTAATTTAGGGTATTAAGTTGTGTGTGTGAAAGTGTGTAGTGTGTGTGTATCCAACTCTATGCAGACTGATATTCATTACTTAAGGGAAAATAGAATTAAACCAAATAAATTAGGAAAATGGAGGGGTATAAATGTAAAGGAATGAAAAGGCAGTTTGATAAAAATGAATGATTGTAGTGTTAGGTATTTTTAGTCAGATAGATATTGGATAGACATCTGCCTGTGTGCAGTTTGGAGGTGCAAGATACCTGAGCGTGTAATGTTAATTTTACCTGTGATCCTGAATAAATCAGCACTGTTTTGAAGTTACTTGGACTGCCTTGTCTCTCAGAGTTAGCAATGTTAACAAGAACTGAGACCCACAGTAGTAATAAATTTTAAATTAATGTTGAGCTGTGGTCATTATGCTGTATACTGTACTATGACCTTAACATTCTTTAAATCATAGTGCCAATAAGTACCATCACTTGACTTTTATAAAGTCCTGTTTCCACCAAAGGAATTTTTCCAGGGGAACAGGAATCTTTTGTTCCTCTACCTGTGTTTCCACTGGAGGAGGTCCAGGGTCTGAATTTAGTTCTGGTTCATAGTTCCAGCTCCAAGAAAAGCCCCTAGTTGAGGTGTAGTACATTCTCAGGTTCAAGAACTACTAGGGGGAAGCCTCCAGTGTTGAATATCACTGATAAAATACTGTGCAGCATCTTTCAATTCTTGAGGAACTATAGAAGAAAAGTTTAGGTTTACAGCAACTGAACCCTAATATAGCTGAATAAAACAAACATATTTCAGAACTTCAATCACATAGTGTCCTGCTAGTTGAAACATCTTTTCATCATCAACATCAATCATCAAGCTTTTTACATATTTATTGACTTCAGTTTGGCATTTAACACTAATCCCATAAAAACTGGCACTGAAACTGCACAACCTGGGAATGCCTGCAATGATGTGTTATTGGATTAAAGACTTTCTCACTAACAGGCCTCAAGTGGTGAGAATCGGAAGCTGCACATCATCCACACTGGTCCTGAACACAGGCACACCACAGGGCCGTATGCTCAGCCCAGTTCTGTTCACTCTGTTTACCCATGACTGTGATGCCATTCACTCCACAAACAACTGTGAAGTTCGCAGACAACACCACTGTAGTGGGTCTCATCTCAGACAATGATGAGACTCACTACAGAAAGGAGATCCATCACCTGACAAGGTGGTGTTCAGATAACAATCTTGTCCTGAACACCAACAAGACTAAGGAGGTCATTGTGGATTATAGGCGGTCCAGGAAGACAAAACATGCTCCTCTTCTCAAACACAAGGAGGTGATGGAGCAAGTGGATAACATCAAGTTCCTGGGCATCCACATCACATCTGACCTGACCTGGTCTCTGAACAAATCCTACCTGGTGAAGAAAGCCCAATAAAGGCTTTTCTTCTTTAAGAAGATGAAACGTGCTGGTCTCTCCTCTCTGCTGCTTGCAAACCTCTACAGAGTGACAGTAGAGAGCATCCTCTGTCTCAGTGTGACTGTGGTAAGGGAGCTGCACTGCACACGACAGAAAGGACTTGACCCGGGTGCTGAGAACAGCTCAGGGCATTGTAGGGAGTCCTCTTCTGGATCTGGATGCAGCCACGCATGCAACTCCTCAGACCTGTCTTGTGTGCAGTTCTTCCGCAACAGTGGTGCAATGGGTAGAGTAGTTGTCTCCCAACCAGAAGGTTGAAGGTTCGAATTTTGGTGCCGGCAGTCCACGTGTCGAAGTGTCCTTGGGCAAGACATCAAACCCCCCTGTTGCCCCCGATGGATCGGTTCTGTACTGGAAACAAATTCCTCGTGTGTAACATACTTGGCCAATAAAGGTGATTATCCTTATGTTCCCGCAGCATTCACCTATCTGCCAACTGTGGAGTGAGTAATCTTGACACTGTTTAATCACCCTACCTGCTATGGTGCGAGTGCCCCGACGCTGTGTTTATCTGCCTGTCATTTATGGAGTGAGACTGCCAGTTATGTGATGCACTTACCTGACTGCCAACTATATTGTGCACTTACCTTTGTGGCAGCTCTCCTCAGAATCAGAATCAGTTTATTGGCTAGGTGTGTTGGACACACGAGGAATTTGACTAAGGTACATCGGCTCTCAATGTGCAAACAGTAGACCAGCATAAGGCTGTGTAATATAACAAAATAGCAGTATTAACATCAACAACCAGTGCAAACAATGCAGAAAAAGCAGTATAAATAGACAGTAAACAATGCAGACAACAAGGAGTGAGTAATCTCATTGAAATGAGATAATTAGGGATAAAAATAGAATACTTAAAACAGAGTATTAGAGACCTGTACGAGTCTGTATAATCTGTACAATGTATATTTACAGGTATTGCACTGAGGGTTATTGTCCAATCATACTGTCATGGGTTAAGTGTTCATCAGAGTGACAGCCTGGGGGAAGAAAGTGTCCCTGTGCCTGGTTGTCTTAGTGCACAGTGACCTGTAACGCCATCCAGAGGGGAGGAGTTCAAACAGATTGTGTCCAGGGTGTGAGGGGTCTGCAATGATCCTCTCTGCCCTCCTTTTGACCTGTGAGGTG
>NW_018128356.1:114478-137461 GCF_001952655.1 Monopterus albus
GGGCAGGCACAGTGAGCTGGGTCAGTTTGGAGTGGAGGATGTCCAGGATGATGGTGTTGAATGCTGAGCTGAAGTCCACAAAGAGGGCCCGTGCATAGGTCCCTGGGGAGTCGAGGTGTTGCAGGATGTAATGCAGTGCCATGCTTACTGCATCGTCCACTGACCTGTTTGCCCGGTAGGCAAACTGCCTACCAGGCAACCTACGATGTCCTTCAGGTGGGCCAACACCAGTCTTTCAAAGCACTTCATAACTACAGATGTCAGGGCGACAGGTCTGTAGTCATTCAGTCCACTGATGGAGGGTTTCTTGGGGACTGGAATGATGGTGGAGCATTTGAAGCAGGAGGGAAATTCACACAGCTCCAAACCAACTACTATTTTAAAACAAATCTAAAATGATCATACTGATTAAAATTATTATGGTTGAGCTAAGCTCTTGATCTGAACAACAGAGATTTTTCTCACGTAATCTGGCTCAGATGGCTCTGGGTAGGGCGGTGGCAGATTGGGCCATTGTTTGTTCCTCTTTTTCCTTTTTGCCATGATTCAAGCTTTCACAAGGGGAAAATAATTTGTAAACAAAAATATCAAAGCTCATCCAGTTCAATCTTTAAAACTCTCAGAGAAATAGGACAAATTCAGTTAAACAATGTTTTTCTTGGTCAAATCTTTTGTAACTCGGGAAAACATAAAAGACATGAAAATGTCTATAAACAGTTTCCTTTTTGTCCATATCTTCATAAAGACATGAAAATATCTAAAACTGTGTTCTTTCCAAGCCATCCTTTCCCCACCAGGCCAGGTGGATTGTGGCTTTTTGTTAAAATTCTTCATTTTGTTAGGTAATTTCTTACTCAGGTAGATATTGATTAGATACTTGTTGTATAGGAATGTTTAGTGTAGCCAGGATGTCTAGCTCAGGCTGTTAAATGCTCAGTTCATTGTCAGGAGTTCTGCAGGCTGCATCTAGGCCAAGGTCAACTAGATTGAAGAGTCTGCAGGCAGGATGAATATTGCTAGTAGCATGATATGTTCAGCCGTAATCTTAATCATAATATCTTCCGAGGCTTAATGTCCGGACATGTCCCTGAACGTCCTGTATGTTTTTAGATACACACCACATGATCAACACTCACACACACATTGATTCTCTCCATGTTTTGACTACTGCTACGGCCAGCTGTGAAGCTGGCATATCAGGTGACGTCACGGTTGACGTTCCTGTGTAGCATGGGCTAGCCCAACCAAGGGATAAAATTGTATAGGCATGAGGGTTCAGGGTCTTTTATCCTCCATGCTGCCTGCGCGCAGGTTTGGGGGTGGAAGATGCCTGGATGTGTAATGTTAATTTTACCTGTGATCCTTTGAATAAACCAGCACAGTTATTTTTTATATATCCAAGTGGTCCACCTCGTCTCTCTGAGTTCCTGGTTAGAAGAACTGGGTAATATCTTACAGTGCAGAAGGTCTTTTTGGGCACACACACAGAAACTGATATAAGATGTCACAGTGTCTGTGAGTTCATCCAGGTCTGTAGCTGCAGTCTCAAATACATTCCAGTCTGTGCAGTCAAAGCAGGCCTGTAGCTCTGACTTAGTGAAGAGCTGGACTGAGGAGGCTGTTTTGACCACAGGCTTTGCAGCTTTAAGTTTCTGCCTGTAGGTTGGAATAAGATGGACTAAATGGCAATTTTTATTATAGCACCCTTTAAGTTTATTAACTGATGCTTCAAATCATGGTATGCAGTTATTTGTGTGCTTGACATTAGACAGTTGACTGTATCAGCATGTTTGTAGTGATAAGCATGCCTTTGTGTGAATGCTGAACCAGATAACGTATTCTGTTTTAACCAGTATTCTGTTTCCTTTATCTGTTTGAGCATCTGTCTTCTTTGTTGTATGCTGAGTATAAGAAGGGCTGTCACACTCTGTTCATTGAGCTTCCCTGTAACAGACTGTATCAGAGAAACCTCCTTCCTGCAGGAAATAAATATATAATAACTTTCAGAACTGATGTTAAGTATTTATTTTACACTCACTGAGCTTTAATAATCAGAACAGGTTCTTGAATGTTTCACTTAAATGCGTGATATTTCCATATTATCATATCATCAACATTTTGTATGAATTGACTTGTGACTTATAAGAGGGACTCGACTTGCTTGATTCTCACCACAGTAACTTGAGACTTGCACACATGTGACTTACTCCCACCTCTGCTATATACTATGGCTGTAACACTTTTAAATCATGGTGAAAACCAGTACTATTAATGTGATTTTTTTAAAATATCACAGTGTTATTAGGTCCTATTAAAATGCATTTTCTAAAGTGATTCTGTAGCTTTAAAGTCTATAAGATAGTGAAACCATCTTATCCTGTCATAGCACTTGGGACCATTCAGAGGGCTATGAACCATGTATTAATCAGTGATGACACCCAGTGTGCACTTTATACATTCATCCATGGAAAACAATCTTTTACAGGTCTAGGAAACACATGGTTTTATTTTGTGATATCATGTTATTAATTAAGGTTAGGCCTGAGGTTCAAATTCAAAATAATTCAAACAAAAAATTGTCAGAAAATGTAGGTAAAAATCACTGGTTTGTGATGTGAAATACGAGCTGTTATTGCAGCAGGAGTAATCACACACATTCAGCCTGAGATTAAAGTGGGTGTAAAAATGCAGACTTGCATCCCATCCCTGATGGTGGCAATAAAATCTGTGTGATAACAACAAACTGCCCATATAAAACCTGTTATCCATGGCACACAGTCAGCATATCTTAGAAGCTCTGCATCTACTGTGGCCAATGCTGGCTCAGCCTGAGCTCTGTCTACTATTCTAACTACATTTAGTCAAATGTTAGAACACTACTTTCATAGTTTTGTGTCTAATGACAACATTTTAAGATGAGGTTCTATAGATATGTGGCCTTGCATGGTTCATTTCACATTTTGGACAGCTGGCAGAATGCTAGTAGGTTTAGTCTGTGCAGATTCTCAGTCATACAGGTCATAGTAAGCTGAAAAAATCAACTGGACTAGATTTCTAGTAGCTTTAGCTTTCCACAAATCTAATTATGGTAAATTGTAACAGGGTAAAATATGGAAAAAGATCATGTAGGCCATGCAAAAGAAATTTTTTAAAATGTAGATTAAAACTAGCTGTGTAATGTTTAAATGTTTGCCTTCTGCCTTATCAATGCTCCTGCTCCGGTAACAGCAGTAGTAGAAATAGTAGTTAGCAGTTAATAGAGTAAGAGTAAAACAGTCTATATAACCAATTTTTCCACAGGCCCACAAGTTGCAAATGGAGTTGGGATGCAGTCTCTATAACCAACTTTGTATCTTAAAAATGACAATTTTTCAAAAGATCTGAGAGAAATGCATTTTTTTATGGACATAATGAGGAATATTTTTTATGAATATATTTTCTAAACATTCACTTGCAGCATATAGTTGGCTGCATAAATTTGAATTCCTTGTCCCACCTGGAGCATCCTAACACTTATGTCAGGATGCTATTTGTTGACTTCAGTTCGGCATTTAATACTGTGATCCCAGAAAAACTGGCACTGAAACTGCACAACCTGGGAATGCCTGCAATGATGTCATTGGATTAAAGACTCTCTCACTAACAGGCCTCAAGTGGTGAGAATTGGAAGCTGCACATCATCCACACTGGTCCTGAACACAGGCACACCACAGGGCCGTATGCTCAGCCCAGTTCTGTTCACTCTGTTTACCCATGACTGCTATGCCATTCACTCCACAAATACAGTCGTGAGGTTCACAGATGACACCACTGTAGTGGGTCTCATCTCAGACAATGATGAGACTCACTACAGAAAGGAGATCCATCACCTGACAAGGTGGTGTTCAGATAACAATCTTGTCCTGAACACCAACAAGACTAAGGAAGTCATTGTGGATTATAGGAGGCCCAGGAAGACAAAACATGCTCCTCTTCTCATACACAGGGAGGTGGTGGACCAAGTGGATATTGTCAAGTTCCTGGGCATCCACATCACATCTGACCTGACCTGGTCTCTGAACACATCCTACCTGGTGAAGAAAGCCCAGTAAAGGCTTTTCTTCCTCAGGCAGCTGGTCTCTTCTCTCAGCTGCTTGCAAACTTCTACAGAGTGACAGTAGAGAGCATCCTCTGTCTCAGTGCAACAGTGTGGTATGGGAGCTGCACTGCACACGACAGAAAAGACTTGACCTGGGTGCTGAGAACAGCTCAGGGCATTGTAGGGAGTCCTCTTCTGGATCTGGAATCACTATTAACTGACTGGATCCAGAGGAGGGTCAGAGGGATTGCTGCAAACCCTACCCACACAGTCTGTTTGTGCTTCTTCCCTTCCCCAAGTTGCCCTTGATGGTTAGAGCTATTGGTGTGAGCTGGTGCTGCAGAGATAGTATGCTGAAGTAAAATGTTCTCATTAATTTGAATGGGGGGATATTTTCAAAATAAAGCAAAATATTTCAGAAGTATGAAGTGTATAAAAATTTTCCCATTCATTTGGATGGGGCAAGATTTTGAAAATAATGCGGAATATTTATAATGTATGAAGTTTAGAAAAAGTCTGAATAGAAGCATGAATGTCCTTGAAGAGCTGAACATTTTGATAGCTGAAATTATGCTGAAATAGAATTTTCCCCATTCATTTGAATGGAGCAAGGTTTTCAAACTAAAGCTAAATATTTTAAAAGTATGAACTTTAGAAAACTTCTGAAGAGAAGCATGGATGTCCTTGAAGACCTGAACATTTTGAAAGCTGAAATTATGCTGAAGTAGAATTTTTCCATTCTTTTGAATGGGGCAAGATTTTCAAGATAAAGCTAAATTTTTAAAAGAATGAAGTTTAGAAAAGTTCTGAATAGAAGCATGAATGTCCTTGAAGACCTGAACATTTTGATAGCTGAAATAGCTGAAAGTATGCTGAAGTAGAATTTTCCCATTCATTTGAATGGGGAAATATGTTCAAAATAAAACTAATTATTTTAAAAGTATGAAGTTTAGAAAACTTCTGAAGAGAAGCATGAATGTCCCTGAGGAGCTGAATATTTTGATAGCTGAAATTATGCTGAATGTAGAATTTTCTCATTCATTTGAATGGAGCAAGATTTTCAAAATAAATCTAAATAGTTTAAAAGTAGGAAGTTTAGAAAACTTCTGAAGAAAAGCATGAATGTCCTTGAAGAGCTGAACATTTTGATAGCTGAAATAGCTGAAAGTATACAGAAGTAAAATTTTCCCCATTCATTTGAATGGGGCAAGATTTTCAAAATAAAACTAAATATTTTAAAAGTAGGAAGTTTAGACAACTTTTGAAGAGAAGCACGAATGTCCTTGAAGAGCTGAACATTTTGATAGCTGAAATAGCTGAAGGTATACAAAAGTAAAAATTTCCCCATTCATTTGAATGGGGCAAGATTTTCAAAATAAAGCTTAATATTTCAAAAGTATGACATTTACAAAAATTTTGAATAAAAGCATGAATGTCCTTGAAGAGCTGAACATTTTGATAGCTGAAATTATGCTGAAAGTATGCTGAAGTAGAATTTTCCCATTCATTTGAATGGGGAAATATGTTCAAAATAAAACTAATTATTTTAAAAGTATGAAGTTTAGAAAACTTCTGAAGAGAAGCATGAATGTCCCTGAGGAGCTGAATATTTTGATAGCTGAAATTATGCTGAATGTAGAATTTTCTCATTCATTTGAATGGAGCAAGATTTTCAAAATAAATCTAAATAGTTTAAAAGTAGGAAGTTTAGAAAACTTCTGAAGAAAAGCATGAATGTCCTTGAAGAGCTGAACATTTTGATAGCTGAAATAGCTGAAAGTATACAGAAGTAAAATTTTCCCCATTCATTTGAATGGGGCAAGATTTTCAAAATAAAACTAAATATTTTAAAAGTAGGAAGTTTAGACAACTTTTGAAGAGAAGCACGAATGTCCTTGAAGAGCTGAACATTTTGATAGCTGAAATAGCTGAAGGTATACAAAAGTAAAAATTTCCCCATTCATTTGAATGGGGCAAGATTTTCAAAATAAAGCTTAATATTTCAAAAGTATGACATTTACAAAAATTTTGAATAAAAGCATGAATGTCCTTGAAGAGCTGAACATTTTGATAGCTGAAATTATGCTGAAAGTATGCTGAAGTAGAATTTTCCCATTCATTTGAATGGGGAAATATGTTCAAAATAAAACTAATTATTTTAAAAGTATGAAGTTTAGAAAACTTCTGAAGAGAAGCATGAATGTCCCTGAGGAGCTGAATATTTTGATAGCTGAAATTATGCTGAATGTAGAATTTTCTCATTCATTTGAATGGAGCAAGATTTTCAAAATAAATCTAAATGATATGAGATATAAAACATAACGCATTGTCTGTTAACAGACAATTTGTTAACGGTTCATTTGTATTTGTAAATCTGACTGTAAAAGAGTCAGTGCCTCACCAGCTGTCAACCTCACCGCACGTTGGCATGCATCTCACTCTTCTGACAGGCCGATGCCTGTGTCCAAGCACCCAGAAAAGGGGCTCACTCCCTCGTTGGCATGCATCTTCCTCTTCACAGGCTAGTGCCTGCGGGGGAGCACCCCCAGAGGGGTGCCCTCTCCCTGGACTGCCTCTCCGCAGTCCTCGGTCTTCTGGAAGTCAGATGGTCAACCAGACAGAGCCTCCGGCCGCAGCCGTGAAAGGAATCTCTGTTCCTCTTTTTGCCTCGGTTTTTATAGGATTCTTGGTCAGTCGTCCTCGTTCTTGTCCTCTCATCCAACCAGATGCCACAGTTTGCAGTTGATACCTTATTTGGCGTGCAAAATCATATTGTTCTGAAGTATTGCATATTTTTTTTACTGTCAGTCCAAGCCTACAGCCCGTAACCGGCCTCTGCCCCACTGTGATCCAGCCTTGGATTCTACTTCCTCTTTTCTAGAAACTAAAACCATCTGAATACAAAAATACAAGAAACTCATCTAACTGAAATATCATAATTCCATCCTTGCTTTTTAACAGAACACTCACAATTACACACTGATTTCACACAAAACTATCAATGCCTTAAAGTCAAAACACAGATCTATATATTTTGAATACATTACTTGACTAAACATTGATCATCTTTGATCAGATATTGATCAAACAATTATCAGTCAAATCTTTACTTTTGTGCTTAGAATCATCATTTTACTTCTTCACTATGTTGTGTGTCTCTTCTCTGTGTCACATACACACTCCTGCAGTTCCTCATTTCAGGGATGTGTGTCTACTTCCACTGGTGTGATTCTGTACTTTTCACTCTGTTAGATGTAAAATCACTTTTCCCCATCCTTTTAATACAATTATTTCACATTTTATTCTTACACATTTACTAATGATTATTTCAAACAAAACACATAAATCATCTTATGATCATCTTTAATTATTAAAAGCTTAACTTTTCTAAGCATTCTGCCACAGCATTTTAATAATAATTCCTTTGTCCTCTTCAAACTCCCCTGGAACTTCCTCTTTCTCCTCTGCCTTCTCTGTATCTCGGTGCTCTTTGAGGCCCGTTTTTACAGCCTTGCTGACAACATCACACATAGCATGCAGCTAAATGAAAAAGTAACGCTTTTATACAAAATCATTTTGAAATTTTTATTAAAAATGTTTTTTGAGTGACGGGGTGGACATGTTATGTTTGACAGAGAAGGTTTTAAAAGAAAAATGTACCAAAAAATGTTTGGAAAGATTATTCAGTCTCACCAGCATTTGAATTTGTCTTCTTCAAACCCTTAATTCAAGTAATTTCCTCTTAGTAGTGTTACTTAGTAGAACAAAACAGTATTTTAGTGCAGAAACACATTGGTGTGATGGGGTGAAACACGACACTTATGGACACATCAATCATACTATTTTAACAAAATATGCTTCTTACACGTTTATTATCACATTTACCACAAGGACAGAAGCATATATGTTCCTAAAAACAAAAAGGTTTGAGATTGATACAATATTCACTGAGTGTTATTACACATGAATGTGAGACATGGTCAGAGTGGACATGACAAAATGACTACAGTTTAATAAACAAGGTAAAAAATATGAAAATTGTAACTTTTTATTTAATTTTATTTGACTTCATGCCAATAAGTACAATTGAATTAATGTCCTTCAAGGGCCGGGACCAGGTTACAGTACTAAAGTTTGTGTGAATTAATGTTATCTGAGAGCTACCTAAGTCAAGTTGTGAGAAACAGCTGGTGTACTCACAGGGAAGTCGTGTCCCCACGAAATGGAGTACAAAGAGTGTGGAAGTCCCTGTGCTGATACCTGCTCCAACCCAGAGGCCAGCCACACCTGTGACAACCACTGTATTGATGGATGCGCCTGTCCTGCAGGTACAGCAGAGCGATACACACATACGTACATGAACATAACTGCAGATACATAATATATTTCTATACAGTATTACTTTGCTTTCAGGCATGGTGCTGGATGATTTTCATGGTAAAGGTTGTGTTCCACTGAGTGAGTGTTCCTGCAACTACAACAACAAGATCTATAGACCTGGGGAGTCCTACTCCAATAACTGCAGAAAATGGTATGATACACAGAATGTCAGTCTGCGCACATTACAGTTGTTTTGGTACATTTCTCCAATCACTTTGTACTAATAGTACCACACCGTGGATTACCTGCAAAAGCTTGTCACTTGCTCAAAATTCTTGGTTTATTTGTCAAAAGTAACTCATGTGTCAGTGCCATCAGAATGAAAAGCCCTTTTGTAATTTTTATGAACAACATAGTCACAATGCTTAGTCGTATGTAACTATGTACTCTTAAGTATTTTCTTATGTAAACTATGGTTAATGGATGATAATGTGGGAGACTGACTGCAAAAGACTGGACAGATTCACATTTACACCTCTACTGTGTTTACTGTCACTGTGATACAGAAAAGAAAGTCATTTACTCTTCTTCTGCTTCTCTCCAGCAGTTGATGCTGTTTATTTCCTTGTTCTTCTGTTGCAACCCTGTGTTGTCCACACTCTATACTGTATGTGCGTGCCAGTTGAAGGTTCATGAGATGCACCTTTGAGCTAGTTTAGAGAACTAGTTTACCTAATACTTCACAAATTCCCCTTCATGAGGGAAATCAAGATTAATTTGAGAGTGGTTCCTCAGTTCAGGACACATTTGCATGAATGTATGAAAACATTTGCAATTTGTTCAAAAATGTGAGAAATTGCATTTATGATGTACACAAGTGACTAGATGACGTGAAGGCTGAACAAGTATATTTGAAAATTCCATTTCTCATTTGAGAGAAAAACTGTAAAGGAACACTCCACATTATATAAATGTGTTTTGTTTTGAAAAATCTAATTCATATGAAGAAACCCGTTTTTGTTTTGTCAGCGTGTGCCCAGTACAGAGACACAGTAGATCCCACAATCTGTTCAGCCTGGTTTATAAAACAGTTTTGGAGATGTTGCAAATGAATTGTTCACTGGCAATTAAGTTTAGACTGTGTGTGCTGACAGTGTGTGTGACAGCGGCCAGTGGAAGTGTACGGAGGAGAACTGTCCAGGAACCTGCTCCGTGGAGGGAGGAGCTCATGTCAACACCTTTGATGGAAAGGTCTACACCTTTCATGGAGACTGCTCCTATGTTCTGGCTAAGGTAGTAGACTGCTGTGATAAAACACACACACACACACACACACACACACACACACCTCTGCTGAGGTAACAAATGCACAACACTGCAAAACAAAACCCAGACCTCAATCTCAAAATGAACACTGTTAATGATAAAATGTTTTATTAGTAAAAACAAAAGAATAGAAGTTGTCTCTTCACCAAATGAAACAAATGAAAGAAAAGGGCAAAAGAATGAGAAAAATGGCAGCATGTGCAAACTAACTGACAACCTTTAATAACAACTAATTCAACAAAATGGAAGGAAAAAGGAAATAGAGGAATAAAGGAGGAAAATATATATGAACTAGACTAGAGAAATGCATTTCCTGTTGAAAATGCATATGGATGCTGTGCTGAAGGATTGCCCTGAAAATGCTGACAATTTTGACACCTGAAAGGCATATCTACCTGAAAGTATGCTGAAGTACAATTTCCCATTAATTTGAAAGGGGGGAAGTTTTCAAAATAAAGCAAAATATTTCAGACCTGTGAAGTGTATAAAAATTCTGAGTCGAAGCATGAATGTCCTGAAGAAGCCAAACATTTTGATACCTGAAATACCTGAAAGTATGCTGAAGTACAATTTGCACATTATTTTGAATGGGAGAAAATTTTCAAAATAAAGCTAAATATTTCAGAAGTGTGAACTGTAGAACAATTCTGAGTCAAAGCATGAATGTCCTGGGAGAGCTGAACATTTTGATACCTGAAATACCTGAAAGTATGCTGAAGTACAATTTGCACATTATTTTGAATGGGAGAAAATTTTCAAAATAAAGCTAAATATTTCAGAAGTGTGAACTGTAGAACAATTCTGAGTCAAAGCATGAATGTCCTGGGAGAGCTGAACATTTTGATACCTGAAATACCTGAAAGTATGCTTAAGTAGAATTTCCCCATTCATTTGAAAGGGGCAAACCTTTATTTGTATAGCACTTTACAGCTCATAAAAGGGCACAAAGTGCTTCACATACATATCCCAAACCAATGAATGCCTACACAGAATTTATATAAAACCTAAAAGCAAATAAAACAAACTAAAACAGTAAACGATATGAAACAATTTAAGTAGAATTTTTCCATTCATATGAATGGGGCAAAATTTTCAAAATAAAGCTAAATATTTTAAAAGTATGAAGTTTAGAAACATTCTGAATAGAAACATGAATGTCCTTGAGGAGCTGAACATTTTGATACCTGAAAATATTCTGGAGTTGAATTTCCCCATTCATTTGAATGGGGCAAATTTTTCAGAATAAATGCTAAATATTTTAAAAAGTATGAAAGTTGTAAAAAAAATTTCAATACAGGCCATAATATCCTGAAAAAAATGAACATTTTGATACCAGAATGGCTTTTCTAGCTGAACGTATACTGAACTTATTAAGATGTGAACATTTTTCTCGTGGTCGCCCCAAAGTAGGTAAGACAGTAGGTCTTTGTGTGTGAGAGTGAGTGAGAGAGTGAATGAGTGAGAGAGAGTAGTCTTACATCCTGAGGACTACTATGGTGTGGCTATTGAAAAGAAACATTGTGAGAATCGCTCTGAAAATGTCTGAAATCAAGTGCTGAAACATAAGAATGATGAGAAGAAATGGCTGAAGTACTTTGTTGAAATAGCTGAAGGATGAGAAGAACAGAATGATTAACTAAGATTGGACCCAAAATGGACAATGAAACAGCTGGATGGAACAGTTATCGCAGAGCATGGAGTGCAGCTGGCACATACAAGTGTACACAGAAAGAGCACACAACCTGAAACAGAGGAGTGGTACAATCCACAAGGTTCAGTGAATGACAACATCAACAGCTGTAGTTTCACTGAAGCACATTTTTGAATGTGGCATGGCTTACATAGCTATCAGCAGAGTGACCTCCCTTAGTGGACTGCACCTACTGGACATACAGTAGATGAGACATGATCGTATTTGAATCCAGAGATCACAATCTGCCCTGGAGACCATGAGACAAGCCAACATGGATGACATGATGCTGCTTCTTCAGATCAGACAAACACTGAGCAGATCATACACTCACATACCATCATTCCCCATACTCTGTTTGACCAATCAGCCGCAGTAACAATAACCACATGTAGTCACATGACCACAGCGGGGACATAGTGGGAAAAAATCTTCAGCCATGGTAAACAGGGACTGAAAACATAAAAATGGCAGCAGCATCTCTCTCCAATACTACAAAAGAAGAGGGTGAACACCCCTGGCCACATATACAAAGCATGATTCATCTTACACACAGTGCAAAAGAACAGCTTCATAATGTGGCGTCTTCTCTGTCTGCCAAAACACATTTCAACATATAAAAATTTAATGTCTAACCTGAGAAAACATGTCATGGTAAGTTTAGCTTTTTCATTTAATGTGTTAGTGTTAGCATAAATAATTGGCAAATAAGTTAATATAAGTTTCTTAAATTTGTTCTGTTGGATAAGTAGTTACAGAAATGTGGCGACCACAATAGTCACAGATTCCCTCACTGGCTCTCGGCGGGTAACACAGACAACATTTGACAAACTTGTGCTAACCTCTGTATGTGAAGCCAACCAACCATTTTCTGTTGTGAAGACAACATCCTTCAAAACTATAATGGAAACCATGCAACCTCAGTGTACAGTAATGACAAGGAAAAGGTTATGCACAAAAATACAGGTCAAAATTATTCAGACATGTTGAGACTTTTAAAACCTCCAACAAAACAAATCCTGCTGTTTAACACAGGCGACCCATCAGGATAACATTTCACATGTGATGCAGCAGGTTACTTCAGGTGGAATCTAATGTAGTAATTATTTTAAATGCTTTGTCATTTAAAGGCAAAACACAGCTTTTATATTGCGCAGACGTGAAAACTTCAGAAACAGCAAGAATTCTGGCTCTCAAAGACCTGTTACTGTGCCTTGAAAAAGTCCACCTCTACTCCACTCATTAATCTAAATTAGTAGTACCTGTCTGAGATCTTTAAAATCACCTGTCCACCCCACAGTCAGTCAGACGCCAACTACTACCATGGGCAAGACCAAAGAGCTGTCAAAAGACACCAGAGACAAAATTGTGGACCTCCACAAGGCTGGAAAGGGCTACTGGGCAATTGTCAAGCAGCTTGGTGAAAATAGATCAACTGTTGGAGCAATTGTTAGAAAATGGAAGAGGCTAAAGACAACTGTAAGTCTCCCTTGGACTGGGGCGCCCATGCAAGATCTCACCTCGTGGGGTATCACTGATGATAAGAAAGGTGAGGAATCAGCCCAGAACTACAAGGAAGGAGCTGGTCAATGACATGAAGAGAGCTGGGACCACAGTTTCAAAGGTCACTGTCGGTAGAACACTACGCCGTCATGGTTTCAAATCATGCATTGCACGGAAGGTTCCCCTCCTCAAGTCATCACATGTCCAGGCCCATCTGAAGTTTGCCAAAGACCATCTGGATGATCCAGAGGAGGCATGGGAGAAAGTCATGTGGTCAGATGAGACCAAAGTAGAACTTTTTGGTCTAAACTTCACTCATCGTGTTTGGAGGTTTTCTGTGAAGGGGACAGGACGTCTGCACTGTATTAAGGAGAGGATGAGTGGGGCCATTTATTGTGAGATTTTGAGCAACAACCTCCTTCCGTCAGTCAGAGCATTGAAGATGGGTCGTGGCCGGGTCTTCCAACATGACGACCCGAAGCACACAGCCAGGATAACCAAGGAGTGGCTCTGTAAGAAGCATATTAAGGTTCTGGAGTGGCCTAGCCAGTCTCCAGACCTCAATCCAATAGAACATCATTGGAGGGAGCTTAAACTCCGTGTTACTCAGCGACAGCCCCGAAACCTGACAGATCTAGAGGAGATCTGTGTGGAGGAGTGGGCCAAAATCCCTGTTGCAGTGTGTGCAAACCTGGTCAAGAACTACAGGAAACGTTTGACCTCTGTAATTGCAAACAAAGGTTTCTGTACCAAATATTAACACTGATTTTCTCAGGTGTTCAAATACTTATGTTCAGCAGTGCTAGACAAATAAATTCTTTAAAAATCATACGTGATTTTCTGAAAAAAATTTTTTAAATTCTGTCAGTGGGAATGCACCTACAATGTGAATTTCAGACCCCTCCATGATTTCTAAGTGGGAGAACTTGCAAAATCGCAGGGTGTTCAAATACTTCTGTTCCTCCCTGGTAGGTGTTGGATTTTACCCAAATTCTTTTATTGAAAGCATGAGAAGTGAAGAGAGGAGAGGTCTTTAAAATCAACAGGAAGTTTACTGGAAGTCTGAGCACAGGTAGGTCTTACAGCGCTGGGATCAGAGAGACAGAGCTCCCAGACGAATTCCATTCTCTGAACCCCGAATTAAGTTTTTACAATACATTTTATCTTCTTGGGCTGCTCCACCCTGGGCAGGGGTGCAACCTTCAATAGTTCGTGATTATATTGGTCATTTGGTGTGAGTAGGTCAACCCCTGCCTGCGCTTGCTTGCTGATATGTGATCTAGACCAGGTGTGTTTGTGTGTCTCCAGCACCCTGAGCTTGATCTAGGTGCGCTGATCAATGGGTGGCCTGAGTTGCAGGCCCCCTGTGTGTGTGATGCTAATAAGTATGTTAAACTAGCCAGGTGGTCATCTCAGGTTGTAGCCCTCGGCCTCTGCAGGACACCCCAAAACAAAGCAGAACTTGGGATATGCTAAGTGGGTCGAGGTGTGAGTGTAAAACATGCCAACAGGTCTTTGCTAAAATGTAAATAGGCTGTCTGGTCACAAGGAGATGCAGACATCCTATCTCTACACAGAAGTTACAGCATTCAAAGTAAGCAGATTCTACTTCATTACAGTTTTAAGATACTGTATATAAGCAAGGGAAATAAATGTATTAAAAATAATCAAAGCTCAGTAGTTCTGGACAATCATCAATGCAGCTGTAATATGTATAAACAAGGAAAATAAAGTTATGAAAAGTAACTAAAGGTATGAGAAGTTACTAAAGCTTATACAGTAACTAGAATCTTACATAGGCTAGTGGTTAAGGCACAGCGCTCTCGCCACTTCGCCCTGGGTTAGGGTCAGGGTTGCGTCAGGAAGGGCATCCAGCGTAAAACACGTATAGTGGTTAAAAAGGTTCATCAGTTGCATTACTGCAGAAGCTGCACTGATCCTCCTGTCAATCTCCCGTTCCATCCTTCCCTCACTTGTGAACAAGACCCCAAGATACTTGAACTCCTCCAGTTGAGGCAGGAGCTCTCCACCAACCTGAAGGGAACAAGCCACCCTTTTCTGACTGAGAACCATGGCCTCGAACTTGGAGGTGCTGATTCTCATCCCAGCCGCTTCACACTTGGCTGCAAACCACCCCAGTGCACGCTGGAGGTCCTGGTTTGATGGGGCCCACAGGACGTCATCTGCAAAAAGCAGAGACGGGGTCCTGTGGTCCCCAAACCGGACTCCCTCTGGCCCCTGGCTGCACCTAGAAATTTTGTCCATAAAAATAATGAATACAACTGGTGACAAAGGGCAGCCCTGCCGGAGTCCAACATGCACCGGGAACAAGTGTGACTTACCGCTGGCAATGTGAACCAAGCTCCTGCTCGGGTTGTTCAGGGACTGGACAGCCCTTAGCAAAGGGCCCCGGACCCCGCACTCCCGAAGCACCCCCCACAGGGCATCGCGAGGGACATGGTCAAATGTGTTCTCCAAATCCACAAAACAAATGTGGACTGGTTGGGCAAACTCCCATGAACCCTCCACCACCCTGAAGAGGATATAGAGCTGGTCCAGTGTTCCGTGGCCAGGACAAAAACCACATTGTTCCTCCTGAATCTAAGGTTTGACTTTTGGTTGAATTCTCCTCTCCAGTACCCTGGCATAGACTTTCCCGGGGAGGTTGAGGAGTGTGATCCCCCTATATTTGGAACACACCTTCCGGTTCACCTTCTTGAAAAGAGGGACCACCACCCTGGTTTGCCAGTCCAGAGGCACTGTCCCCAATTGCCATTCGACATTGCAGAGGCGTGTCAACCAAGACAGCCCGACAACATCCAGAGACTTAAGGTACTCAGGGCGGATCTCATCCACCCCTGGTGCCTTGCCACCAAGAAGCTTCTCAAGTACCTCAGTGACTTCAGCTTGGGTGATGGACGAGTCTACCTCCAGGGGGCTGTGACCCCCAAACTGGGAGAGTGGCTCCAACAGATCCCAGGAACAACATCTGAGATCTCTGTCCAGAAGAGTGCAGTCCTTGGAACAGCTAAGATACTGGGCAGGATCCTCAAGGTCCCAGGCCTCTGGGAGAGGACCTGAGCTTGAAGGAAGGAATAAAAGACCGCCCCAAAGTGGGGGGCAAGTGTGGGGTTTTTTTATATGTGTATATATATATATTAAAAAATTCCAAAAATTCCCCACTCGCCCCACCACTTCGGGGCAGTCTTTCCTTCCTTTCTGCATGATCATGCAGAAAATCTTGCTAATACATGTAATCCTGTGGAATTTAAAGTAGGAGTCATTAATATCTATGACTACAATTTCTGTGTTCAGAAGGTTTTGTTTATTTTGTGTATTTCACAGTCACTGTATACACTTTTTGAGGGATTGTTGGCTGAGCTGCTGAGATTTTGGTGTATTCATTTAGAACTCAGTGGTATATAGTATTTATACCCAGAAAACGTCCATTAAGAAAAATATCTTTCTCAAAAATGCAGTGTGTGTGTTTAAGAGGTAAGACAGATTAAACTACCATTCCATATATACAGTGGAAAAAATTAAAGCACAGGGGTACTTTAGAACTTTGAGCTTGCGTCTCATAGGCCAGGGTCTGGTCCGAATGTTGGCAATGATCTCCTTTTGGTACTGAATATTCTGGAACATTTCCTCTGGGTCATTGCTGTCCACCCGCTCATCCTCTTTATCTTCATCATCTGAGGACCTGCAAGACAAGACAAGACAAAGGGACAAAGTTCTGCTTTCAGTCTTGATGTACCTGGTGATCAGAAGGCTGACAGATTTTAAACATACCTGACACCTCCACCTGCTCTTTAGCTATGTAAGCACTAGTGGTCTTAATGCTCAACTCTGATCTTTCTATCAGATCTAATCTTTTTTTTCACCATGCAAGACTACATTGCTGAAGAAAAGACATGTTGAAGCTTGTTTAAAGTTTGCTGCACAGCATTTAGACAAGCCTGTGAAATACTGGGAGAATATAGTCTGGTCAGATGAGACCAAAATTGAACCCTTTGGATGCCATAATACACACCATGTTTGGAGGTCAAATGGCACTGCACATCACCCCAACAACACCATACCAACAGTGAAGTTTGGAGGTGGGAACATCATGGTGCGGGGCTGTTTTTCAGCATATGGTATTAGAAAACTTCATATAACTGAAGAAAGGATGAATGGAAAAATGTACCGATACATTCTTGTTAAGAATCTGCTGCCATCTACCAGGATGATGAAGATGAAACAAAAGTGGACATTTCAGCAAGACAATGATCCAAACACACAGCCAAGGAAACTCTCAATTGGTTTCAGAGAAAGAAAATAAAGCTGTTAGAGCATCCCAGCCAATCACCTGACTGGAATCCAATATGAAATCTGTGTAAAGAACTAAAGATCAGAGTTCATAAAAGATAATGGTACTTCTAATAAATGTCAGATGCTAGCAGCATTACAGGTGACGTTGACCAATTTGGAAGCGTGGCTCCTAGATGTAGCTCAGCCCAAGCTAGCCACCTCCTAGCACTTCCCAAGCAGCTGGGATCTCAGCCAGGTGGCTGGGTGACAGTTTGCAAGAGTCGCAACTCAAGACAAATGCCCATGGTGCATCGCCTGCCTGTTCATGTTTCAAATCGATTTTCCCCACTCAGCGGCACACCTGCTGAGAAAACAACTCTGGTAATTGGCGGCTCTATAGTCAGAAATGTGAAGCTAGGGACACCGGCCACAGTCAAATGTATTCCTGGGGCCAGAGTGGGTCACATCGAATCCTTTTTGAAGCTGCTGACTAAGGAAAAGTGTAAATACGGTAAGATTGTTATTCACGTTGGCACCAGTGACTCCCGATTTCACCAGTCAGTGGTCACTAAAATTGATGAGTCAGTGTGTAACTTCGCTAAAACAATGTCGAACTCCATAGTTTTCTCTAGACCCCTACCCAACTGACCACTGATGACATGTCATCATTAAACCACTGGCTGTCTAGGTGGTGTCCAGAAAACAATGTGAGCTTCATAAACAACTGCAAAACATTTTGGGGAAAACCTGGTCTGATTAGCAGAGATTGCATCCATCCCACTTTGGATGGTACGGCTCTCATATTTAGAAATCTGGATGAGTTTATTTTACAACCTAAATTATGACAACCCAGAGCTGAGACCAGGACACAGGGTCACAGTCTTACATGCCTCTCTGCAGCTGCTACCCACCCAAAACTCCCAGTACCCCATAGAGACTGTGTCTGCCCCAACCACCTAAATTATATCAATCAAAAATCAACTGAAGAGGAGTTATTCATAAGAGCCTAACCTAATTAAAATTAAGACTACTCTTATAGAACAAAATAACAGGAAAATTAAATGTGGACTATAAAATATCAGATCTCTCATCTAAATCTCTTTTGTTCATGATTTTATAAGTGAACTGATTTATTGTGTCTCACTGAAACCTGGTTACAGCTGTTGTGAAAAGTTAGACCCAAAGATGCAGATTACCAGGGAGTGAAACAAGAGAAGAGTTTATTGACCTTAAAGAATGAATTAACTGGGTGAAGGAAAAAGAGGACAGAGGCCAAGCAGGTACTGGAAAATACAGGCAAGTGGAGTTGGCTCTGTACAGGACAGGTGGGAAGAGCAATGAAGAGCTGGGGACAGGTTGGGCAGGAACCAGTTGGACTGGGTGGACCTTGGCATGCAGGTTGTGGAAGCAAGACAGCAGGAGTCAGGGGAACCATGGGACCATAGCGTACTGGTGAGTGAGGCCGGATGGCAGACACCATGGCAGTGTACAGGTGAGAGGAGATGGTGAGTTGACTGGAGGAGTGAGATAAGTAGTCAGTGAAGAACCGATGACCATTGGGCAGGTGGGCAGAAGGGGTCACTGCAGACACTACAGGTGACAATCCTTTTCCGAGTTGCAGGTGAGTTGACCGGAGGAGCAAGGAGAGTGGTCAATGAAGAACAGATGACAGTGTGACTAGCAGTCAGGACAATTCACAGTTGTCAGGTTTGCCCGGCTGCACCTTCCTCTCTTCTCTCTTTCTTGCTCTAGTCTGCTTTTCTCTTTGACTCTCTTGATTAACACACCTGTCCTGATTTTCTGACACGCTTCAGCTGCGCCTCCTTTGTCACTCCCTATTTATACTCGGCTTACCTTCACTCCCTTGCTGGTTCTTTCTAGTTGTCAGCCTTCGTTCCATGTCGGATTATATCTTTTGTCTCCCGTTTTTCCACGTCTTGTTTCTCATAGTTCTAGCGTCTCCTGTCACTTCTCCTGGACCTCTCCTTTGGACCTGGACTCCCTCAGCTCCACCTACCTCTTCCACAGGTCGATGCACAGTCTCCTCTCTGCTACTCCACAGTCAACCGGATCACCACCTTGACCAGTTCAGGAGTGTCGCTTTTCCTCGCAGCCCAACCTCATCACTTCATGGACAAAACCCCTTCACAAATGCTGGTCATCACCCGGTGATATTCATTTCAGTCATTCGCTCTTGTTTCTTGTATATTGTGTTGCACCCCTGTTTCACCACTGTAAATAAATCCACCTCTTGCACCGAAGCCAGCCGCCTGGGTCTGTTCTTTACTGCTCGCTCACAATTGTGTCGAGCGATCCTAACAACAGTAGACACTGCAGGTGTGACAATACCTTGTGGGCATTGCAGGTGAGTGATGTGGTGGCAATTTTTATTATAGCACCCTTTAAGTTTATTAACTGATGCTTCAAATCATGGTATGCAGTTATTTGTGTGCTTGACATTAGACAGTTGACTGTATCAGCATGTTTGTAGTGATAAGCATGCCTTTGTGTGAATGCTGAACCAGATAACATGTATTCTGTTTTAACCAGTATTCTGTTTCCTTTATCTGTTTGAGCATCTGTTTTCTGTTGTTGTATGCTGAGTATAAGAAGGGCAGTCACATTCTGTTCATTGAGCTTCCTTGCAACAGACTTGTTTAGTCACTCTGTTCAGAGAACACTCCTTCCTGCAGGAATAAATATGTAATAACTCTCAGAAATGATGTTAAATATTTATTTTACACTCACTGAGCTTTAAAAGATATTTTTTCCACAACAGTGACAAGAGGAGTGAGGTGCGTAGTTGAAGAAGAACAGATGACATTATCGCTTTCAGGCAGGAGAACTCTCAGAAGGCAGCTTGGCTGGTAAGCTTCGCAACAGTAGTTCTGAGTATCAGGTTCGGGTTCAGGAGAGAATAGTCAGGGTTCTCTGGAGAAGTTTCCTCAATGGACTGACAACAGGACTGGGTATGTAACAGTATGAACCAGCATCTGACTGAGTGAAGGGGGGAGTATAAGTACACAGGCAAACAAGAGAATAATGAGGGACAGCTGAAAACAATGGGTGATGATTAAGACTGGGGTGAAGCTGGGGCAAGTGAGATGAGATGGAGCATCTTCTTCTTCTTCTCTCGGTTGTTCCCGTTAGGGGTCGCCACAGCGAATCATCTGTTTCCACCTAACTCTATCCTTGGCATCCTCTACTCTCATACCAATTAACTTCATGTCCTCTTTTAGCACATCCATATATCTCCTCTTTTGCGTACCTCTTGACCTCTTGCCTGGCAGCTCCATCTCCAACATCCTTCTACCAATATAACCACTATCCCTACTCTGCACATGTCCAAACCATCTCAATCTGGCCTCTCGAACCTTGTCCCCAAAACAGCCGACCTGAGCTGTCCTTCTGATGTGCTCATTCCTAATCCTGTCCATCCTGGTCACTCCTAAAAAAAAAACCTCAACATCCTCATCTCTGCTACCTCCATCTCTGCCTCTTGTCTTTTCCTCACTGCTACAGTCTCTAACCCATACAGCATAGCTGGTCTCACTACTGTCTTGTACACCTTTCCTTTGATTCTTGCTGCCACTCTTCTGTCACACAACACTCCTGACACCTTTCTCCACCCACTCCAACCTGCCTGCACTCACCTCTTCACCTCTTTCCTACACTCCCCATCACACTGGACTGTTGACCCCAAATACTTAAACTCCTGCACCTTCTTGACCTCAGCCCCCTGTAACCTCACTGTTCCACTTCCCTCCCTCTCGTTCATACACATGTATTCTGTCTTGCCACAACTGACTTTCATTCCTCTTCTTTCCAGAGCAGACCTCCACCTTTCCAGGTGTTCCTCCACCTGCTCTCTGCTCTCACTACAGATCACAATGTCATCCTCAAACATCATTGTCCATGGAGATTCCTGTCTGACCTCATCTGTCAACCTGTCCATCACCATAGCAAACAAGAAGGGACTCAAAGCCAATCCTTGATGTAGCCCCACCTCCACCTTGAACTCCTCTGTCTGACTTACAGCACATCTCACTACTGTCTACTCTGACATACTTCTCTGCCACTCCAGATGCTCTTCCTGATGCAACCCTCTCTATTTATCCAGGCTTGGGACCGGCACAGAAGTCACTGGCTTGCAACCCCTGTGGCTAGATTAGGTGAGATGAGATGGAGCGTAAAAGTCCAAAAATGAAGGCAAGTGAATGGAAAATGAGAGCAAACCATAATAACTGCAAGAAGAATATGTCAGTCTAAATGAATCCACCCCATCTAGTCACAGTAACCCTTATTCTGAGTTTTTAACTGGATTCTCAGACTTTGTCTGATTTAGTGCTTAGCACAGATAAAATCATTATTCAAGTTCAAGGGTCAAGAATTTTATTGTCAATTCACCATATGTGCGGGACATACAAAAATCGAAATACCATTTCTCTCTCACCTAGTATTGGGTGCCATAACATTTAGGAACTAAAATAAAATAAAGTAGAATAAAAACAGAATAGAATAAGAACTGGATTAACATATTGAGGATAAATCTAAGTGGTACAGCTGTGACTCAAAACCATGTACAGTCAGTGACAGTAGTGCAAACAATAATAGGAGATTGTCAGATGGTTCAGCATCACCGGGGCATTGGTGATGAGGTGCAAATAGCATATGAGGTATACATGGACAGTATTGCAAGTGACCAACAGCAGCAAATATCCCAGCTAAAAAAGTCAGCAGCAGATTTACATATAATATAACAGAAGGTAAAACAGCAGGGGTAGTCTTTCTATATCTTTTTATGGTCTGTGGTGGGTCACAGTCAATGGGCAGAAGGGGGAGATAATGGACAGTGTTCAGCATCCTCACAGCCTTATGGATGAAGCTGTTTGTAAGTCTGGTGGAGTGGGCCTGAAGACTCTGATACCTTCTGCCTGAAGCCAGGAGTCTGAAGTGGGAGTGTGCAGGGTGGGATGTGTCATTAGCAATGCTGAACTCTCAACTACAGCACCATCGATGGTCAGTGGTGGATGCTTTAGAGGTTTTCTCCTGAAGTCTACAATGATCTCTTTAGTCTTCCCCACATTGAGGAAGAGGTTGTTGTTACACCACTGTTCCAGTTTGCACACCTCACTCCTGTAGTTGGCCTCATCATTGTTGGTAATGAGGCCAACTACAGTCAAGCCATCTGCAAACTTGACAATGTGGTTGGTGCTCAACTCAACTCAACTCAACTCAACTTTAGTTATAAAGCACTTTAACACAGCTGAGGCCAACAAAGTGCTTAACATAAGATACAATACAAAACATCTAAAAAGGTGACAACTACATTATTAAAATACCAATAAAATAACATAAAAGAACCAACATAGCAAAATAATAAAATACTATCAACCAAAACACAGCCCAAACAGAATCTCATCGCATGTCAAACGCCAAGGCATACAAGTGAGTCTTCAAGTAAGTTTTAAAAATAGCCAACGAGGGGGCCTGCCTGATGTAAAGGGGCAGCACATTCCATAGCTTAGGAGCCACAATGGAAAATGCTCTGTCCCCTCTGAGTTTACGCCTGGCCCTCGGTACCTCCAGCAAGAGCTAGTCAGCTGATCTGAGGCACCGGGAGGGACTATAAGGAAATAAAAGCTCAGCAAGATACAATGGAGCAAGACCATTCAAAGACTTAAAAACAAATAAAAGAATCTTAAAATGAATCCTGAAAGACACTGGAAGCCAATGAAGGGATGCCAAAATAGGAGTTATATGCTCCCTTTTA
>NW_018128356.1:137474-137731 GCF_001952655.1 Monopterus albus
AAAGGGGCGGCCCGCCCGATTTCGAACCAATTGGAAGGGGAGCCAGTAATGACTGGCTGACTCTGACATAAAGAGTGTTACAGTAATCCAAACGCGATGTAATAAATGCATGGATTACTATCTCAAAGTGCTGGTGTGCAAGAAAAGGCTTTACCTTCGCTTTCTGCCTAAGGTGGAAAAAACTAGATTTCACAATGGCATTAATTTGACAATCAAACTTCAGACCAGAATCAATTTTTACGCCCAAATTCAGGATC
>NW_018128356.1:138168-138799 GCF_001952655.1 Monopterus albus
CAAATCCAACAGGACAAGGATCACATAATCATCGGCATTGGTTGCAAAGAATATATCATTAAAAACCCTTAATAAGGCCGACTCTGTACTATGTAAAGTTTTAAAACCAGATTGGAAGACCTCCAGGACATTGTGCTTGTCTAAAAAGGACTTCAACTGAATATAAACCACCCTTTCTAATATCTTAGAAATAAAAGGGAGCTTAGAGATTGGCCTAAAATTAGTTAAGACCAAAGGGTCCAAACCTGGTTTCTTAAGTAGAGGTTGCACTACTGCATGTTTAAAACATGCAGGGACAACACGATATGACAGACTACTGTTAATAATAGCCAAGACCAGCTTACCTATACACAGAAAGACCTCTTTAAAAAAACACGGTGGAATAACATCTCGCCGAGAGCCAGATAGTTTAATCTGACTAATCATTTTCTCCAAAAAGGCTAAAGTTACAGGTTCAAATGCATCAAAGACAGCCACACAAGGGACCAAGCCCGAGGGGTCAGAGACAGTGGCTGTACCCAGAGCCCTCGCAGCAGCAACTTTCTCAATAAAAAAGTGTAAGAAATTATCACACACCTCAACAGAGGCTTCCAGGCAGACAGGCTGTGCAAGAATTAACAAAGACCCCATT
>NW_018128356.1:140469-146638 GCF_001952655.1 Monopterus albus
TTTCAGCTCTTTCAGTTATCAATGTTCAACTCTTCAAGGACATTCATGCTTCTATTCAGAGGTTTTCAAAACTTCATACATTTGAAATATTTAGCTGTATTTTGAAAATCTTGCCCCATTCAAATGAATGGGAAAATTCTACTTCAGTTTGCTTTCAGCTAGCAAAACCATTCAGGTGTCAAAATGTTCCGCATTTTCAGGGTGATCTTTCAGCACTGAGCATCCATACGATTTTTCTTCAGAAAATGCATTTTTCTAGTTATTATTATTATTATTCTGGTTTCTTCCATCCATTTTTTTCTGTGTCTGCATTTTGGATCCTCCCCTAGCCCAAACCTTGACAGGGTGTTTTGTGTAAAATATTATTAATAAAGGTTTAAAAATAGTTATCTAAATATAGTACACTTCAACTCATACCCATCTTTTTTGGTGTGTCAACGGTAGCACAAGCTACAATATATAGTAACATCAAACCTAAACAAACAACCTTCCTTTTTGCTATGTGTGCATCATCATAAGTAGTCACTCTCTCTCACATCTGACACACTGGCAGGCTAAGGAGCTAATGGTAGCTAACCTATCCTTCCTTCTTCTGTTTTAGAGGGGCATTAGTTGAGTGATGTATTGTGAGAGGCATAAGTTGGGTGACGTAATTTCCTGCCAATGAGACTCTTGATGATTGTTTAAAATAAGTAAATAGAAATCCACTTTCAGCTTTTCCTGTTTAGGGGTCACCACAGCGAATCATCACACTGACGACTTGCATGTTGACATTTGGCACGTGTTTTACGCCGGATGCCCTTCCTGACGCAACCCTGATTCGAACCCAGGCCGCAGCAGCTGCTGACCACTAGCCTACCAGGGACAGTGTTTAAAATAAGTAAATAAAAAGCCTAATGTCCCCTTTGAATCAAAAGTATTTTACTTATTGTTACTTCTTTTGTTAAGTTTCAAAGTGCAGTATGACAGATGTAGAGAATGGCTACCGCAAACTCTATTACACACAAATTATTCAAAGCACAATGTCTTTAAAAATGTTCAGAGGTTATCTTTAAATTATTAACTAATGAATTTTGGACTGGTTTAACTTCTGCATTATGGCAAAATTGGGTGTCTGACCCCTTCCTTGATAGTTTTTCTACAGTCCCTCCGAATGCATCAACTTGTAAATAATTAATAAACCTGTGTGTTTTGTGCAAAGATTATCAGAGTAACTTTTATTTTTACCATTTCAATTTTGCATTTTGTCTCCTCATGTACAGTGGGTACGGAAAGTATTCAGACCCCCTTAAATTTTTCACTCTTTGTTATATTGCAGCCATATGCTAAAATCGTTTAAGTTCATTTTTTTTCCTCATTAATGTACACACAGCACCCCATATTGACAGAAAAACACAGAATGTTTGACATTTTTGCAGATTTATTAAAAAAGAAAAACTGAAATATCACATGGTCATAAGTATTCAGACCCTTTGCTCAGTATTTAGTAGAAGCACCCTTTTGAGCTAATACAGCCATGAGTCTTTTTGGGAATGATGCAACAAGTTTTTCACACCTGCATTTGGGGATCCTCTGCCATTCCTCCTTGCAGATCCTCTCCAGTGCTGTCAGGTTGGATGGTAAACGTTGGTCGTCATGTTTAACATGTCATTTTGCTTCAGTGGCATTTTGGTCTGTTTCACCCAGATAGATGAGTCGGTGTGAAAATGTGGGAAAGATGGTCAAAAATGTGATTTAATGTGCTTCTCTTAAAAGCAGTTGTAGGTTTGGTGGTTGAATAAAAATGGGAAGGAGAAAGCTGTGTGACCACACAAAGCAGTTTTGAGTTTTGAGATTCAGTAAATTTGCCACTTCCCCTTTTTTTAACTGTCTTCTTTTTTATGTGGTGTCAAATCTGTGAAAAAGAAAACATTTGTTTGTACATGACCCGGTTGTACTTTTCCTCAGATGCCTGGTAATATCTAACATCTTCAGAATGAATCTAAATGGTAAATCATAATAATGTGGTTTATGATGACATATGAGTGCACTTTTCAAAGTACTCTACATCAGGATATTTCATTCTGACTGACAAGATGTACTTAACATGTACTTACCAAACAAACAAAAACACTATCTTTATAATAATGACCCTCATCAGTCAAATTAAATATTCTTCATATTTTATATTAGAAAACCAGACAGGAAAATGTTGTTTTTACTGCGCCAACCAAACCAGTGCTTTCAGATGAAGACTTTTAAAGTGTAGGTGAAAACTAAAAATCGACAGTATGAATCTTTCATCACAGGAACTCACAGGAATTGCACATTAAATAGTTTATTATTGAAAGAAAAGTGGATGAATAAATCAATTATAAAACAAACACAAGTGAATAATCAAACACAGCTGGACTCAAATGAAGGTGTAGAACCATCTCAGGGATGATCAGAAGAAATGGACAGCACCTAAGTCAAATATATGAGTGTCACAGCAAAGGGTCTGAATACTTATGACCATGTGATATTTCAGTTTTTCTTTTTTAATAAATCTGCAAAAATGTCACAAATTTTGTGTTTTTCTGTCAATATGGGGTGCTGTGTGTACATTAATGAGAAAAAAATGAACTTAAATGATTTTAGCATATGGCTGCAATATAACAAAGAGTGAAAAATTTAAGGGGGTTTGAATACTTTCCGTACCCACTGTACATCCAATACACATTTATAAAATCAAATTAAATTTATTCATTAATTATGGCAGCATTCTAAATTTGCACAATTTTTATTATTGTTTATTAAAAATTCAGATGAAACCATGAAGAGACAGGAAAGACACAAATAGTTGATCTCTGATGAATGGTCATGTATTTCCTAAATGCTAATAGTGCTGATCAATACCGTATTTCATTCATCATATGAATTCAACTGTCTTGCTCACTAGTGCCTAATGAATAAAGTTGAGGACATACAAAATGATTCATACTGAGATCTCCAAAATGAGATTTGAAGGTCATAGAATCAAAGCATGCTAAAAATATATACCTTTTTATTTCTTACAAGCTAAATTACACTTCAGTGCCTTTCCTTTTATGTATATTTTCTGTGATTTAATATACCCTGTGCAGTAGTCTTAAACTGTAAATTGCACTGGGAAGAAAACTGTTATATTTGTGAAGCAGTTACATTCATGGTTAAAAAATAATCCCATCTTCAAATAAATCATACATTGATTATCATGCTACAATTTGTATACGTCACAATGAGAGTTAGAGAGACATGGAATTTTCCATAAGAGTAAAACGATATTCACTGCTTTTGAAAACATTCTATGTCCAAACAATGTTTACAAATACTGGATTAATTTTGATATCATCTAAACTTCATTATCATGATGTTATTATCAACATTAAATTGAATGTTTGATGGCATACAGTAGCAATGGAATATGTATGCATGCATTATGCTCTGTTAGGAAGTGCATAGCTTGCATGGAGATGTAAGCAATTTACTTTAAATTTGATTATTATTTTTTTTGTTCCTTTTTTTTTGTTCACAAAATCAAACTCAACCACTTACAGAGAAGGTCAGGATGTCTCTGGAGGTCAGTAAATAGTAACACAGCCCACAAGAAACCCTTTGTAGTTTCCACTGATGATTAGATTTAGTTAATGACTAATTGTATAACCTACAGGATGTCATTTAAGACTCAGAGAGATGGCAGCCATAAAAAGAGAAAGAGACAGATGGACAAAGAGTAAAGCAGGAAGGCTTTCTAGAAATCCTGATAAAAATAAGCCTCTTCAACAGAAAGAGGAGGGAGCAGACTCACCCCTGCTGGTGGTCCTGGTAGGCTGAATAAATCCTCCTGGAGTTCTTCCTGATACTCTTGTGTCTCTTGGTTGCAGACAGAGACCTGCTGCTGCTGACCAAAGGCTCAGACACTGAACTCATGTTGTCTCTGCTCAGAGCATGTGAGCAAAACTGTGGTCATGAAATCGGTGTGTGCAGATCAGTGTGTGAGCAGACAGTGCCTGTCTGTGGTGGAGCAACCTGCTGCTCTAAGCCCCCACTGTAGCATCATCCAGTACAGACTGAATCACATTCACTCATCAGGCCAATCACAGCCACACTGACTGCTTAAAGGGGCAGCTTTAAACACAAAAGTCACCTTCTGTTCTCTCATCAGTTTTTGACTTTAAAAGATTATTTTGCAAAATAGACATGTTATTTATTACATAAAAATAAATTAATACAATATGATTCTTAGAAAAACAAAATCTGGTACTGTATTATTCCAATGTTAAAATAAAAGCCTAAAATGGTTAGTGTATGTTTTATTTAAGGTGATCAAAAATGTCCTAGGGTTAGGGTTATCATTGAAATGTTGAGAATTTAATGATTTACATAAGTTGTGTAAACCTGACTACCCACAGCTGATTTCAGTCTTGATCACAGACATAGCCAGCTGTTGAAGATCATTCAGTTACATGGACACAAACAGTGGATCAGTGTGGATACAAAACAACACAGAGGAGCAGAGTGAAAAGAGAAAAATCAAGTCAAATCAAATTTTATCTGTATAGTGCCAAATCACAACAAAAGTCATCTCAGGACACTTTACAAAGTAAGGTCTAGACCTTACTGTTATCACTATTATTACAGAAGGAAAACCCAACAAATCTCCCCTGAGCAAGCACTTGGTGACAGTGGGGAGGAAAAACTCCCTTTAAAGGAAGAAACCTCCGGCTCTTGGTGGGCGGCCTTCTCCCTCGACCGGTTGGGGTGAATGGATAGAGGAGAGAGAAAAGAAGAAAAGCAACAAGGCACAACAAACAAACACTGGTCAGGTTGATGTGGCTGGTGGCCAATGTCTGAACAAAGAAGAGGAATAGTTGGTCGAGGGAAAGGAAGTGGACTAGGCAGAGAAGTACTTGGACCAGGACAAAGGAGAAGCAGAGGTAGAGAGAGAGAGGTGGAATGTGTGATGGAGTAAGAGCTGTTATCACTGATGAAATAAGAGCCACCATCATAAACCACGGGCTCTATTTTCCTGCAGCAGGACACAGTGCAAAACTCTTGTTTAAACTCAAGGTACAGGGACCATATGGGTGTGTTGGACCCAGTTCTTTTCACCATGTTAACTCTGAGAGACGAGGCAGTCCAAGTAACTTCAAAACAGTGCTGATTTATTCAATGAACACAGGTAAAATTAACATTACACACTCAGGAGTCTTTGCACCTCCAAACTGCACACAGGCAGCTGGTAGATGAAAAGCCCTGAACCATAACAGGCCTATACATTATATCACTTTGGGCAAGCCCCTTACTACTCAGGGACGCCAAACCGTGACGTCTCCGGTGCAGCTGGCCATAGCAGTAGTCAAAGCATGAATAAAATCAATGTGTGATTGTCTGTTGATTATGTGGTGTGTAGCTAAAAACATTCTAACACGACCTCTAGTGACATGTCATGACATTAAACATAAGAAAATATTATGGCTATGGCTACAGTTATACATGTCATAATAATAATATTAACCATCCTGTCTTCTAACAGTCATCAACTTTCTATCTAGTTATCCTTGACCATAAACAACCTGCAGCACTCATGAAAAATGACTAAGCATTTAACAGCCTAAGCTAGACATCCTGTCTACTCTAATCATTCCTAATACATCAAGTATCTGACCAATATCTATCTAACTAAAAATACCAACAATGATTTGCAATTTTGGTGACTACTAGCCCAGCGCACGTTTGTGCATAGCCAGACATTACCTGGCACATTTTGTAGGGGTGGCAGAATACATTATTGGAGACTGGAATACATGGTGAGTAGGAGTCGCGCTGGCTTTAGTTATGTATGTCTAATCACACCAACTCCTCTCATCCCCTTTAAAGAGCAGGATGGAAATCTGACTACCATTCGGGCATGGAAACATATGAGAGGAAAAATTCTTTCATGGCAGAGCAGGTCAGGAGGGAATTAAGGAGGATTAAGGCCACAGGCCCTGACCGCATGGATTTCTCCTATGGCCTGCAGGCTCAACTCTATCACATGTACATGACCGCTCTCAGCGGATTTCTAAACCATATGTTTTGCTCCCAGAGCAGGACCTCCAAGGCCCTTGGTACCGGTACCGAGCTCCCAGATCTCTGACCCCTTGGGTCCGAGTACTCGCTTCACTGG
>NW_018128356.1:147040-156735 GCF_001952655.1 Monopterus albus
TGCAGAATCAGTATAAATGTTCACCACTTTGTCTTTTGACAACTTACATGCTTGTATGAGAGCAATGAGCTCAGCCATCTGAGCTGAACTTGGCTGTGGGATCACATCAGCTTGCAGCACTCTGAAGCCCGCTGTTGTGTCCTCCACCACAGCATATGAAGCAACCAAACTACCTGTAGTAGTCTGATGGCTGTGTCCATCACAGTACAGGGTCAGCTATGCGTCAGGTAGCTGTTCCCTATACAAGTTTTTATGTAATCTCACTTCAATGTCTGTCCTGCTCACCCAATCATGGCCTTTGGTCAGTCAGTGACCATCTGCGCAGCCATGTTTGTTCCTTCACTTGTGAAGTGTACTGTATGTGAGCTTTGTTAAAAAAATTCTGTAAGTTCTGAGTCCTCTGTGCAGACAATGTGAATGCTTTAGAGTCCAGAAATAATTGTACCGCGTGCGTTGTGTGTACGACAGACTGATAGCCCATTGTGATGTGTGCTATTTGCAATATTGCTCCACCAATTGCAGCAACATGTCTCACACAAATTGGATGTCCTCTTTCAACATTATCTAGCTTAGAGCTATAGTACATCAACACCTTTTGATTGTGACTCCTACTGTCATCCCCCCTTTGAAACAGGCCTGCATTTACAATGCAGTCCTTTTCATTAACATCCAGGTGGAGAGCTTGAGAATAATCAGGTGCATGTAAAGTACATGCATGTGACAAAGCTTGTTTGATGTCCACAAAAGCCTTTTCTGCTTGTGTGGTCCATACCAAAGCAGAACCATACTTCTTGTAACCTGCTTCTGTCAGCATGGCACGGTGCGGTGCCACCAGGTCGGCAAGGTCAGGTACAAGATTCTTACTGAAATAAATCAGTCCCAAAAACCTTCATAATTTCTCTGACTGTAGTGGGCTTAGAATGACAGAGGATGTCTGTCCTTTGTGTCTCAGCTATGTGTAAGCCCGATGCTGACACCAAACGGCCTAGAAAAGCAACACTAGGCCCTTCATATCTGCAGTTTATCCTAATACAACAAGTACCTAACCAATATCTGACTAAAAATACCTAACACTGCTCTTGTATTAAGCTTATCTGGGCTTGTTACTGGGGCTTGGTACCTAATCTCCAATTGTGGGGGTGATGATATCTCCCCCCTGACCTGTTGTCCTGGCTCCCCCTTGCTGGAGCCTTCGTGTTGTACCTCGTCAATCTCTAATTGTGATAGCAGGTGCTTCTTGTGGATGTTAGAACACTGAGCTACAAGTTGTTTCAACGTTAGTCTAGATGTTGAGTTTCGAAGTATGCATAGGTCCCACATCCTCCATATGTAACCCCTCTCGCTGGGCTTACTTGTATAGTAGCATTCTAATAGTTTCATGTTCTCATCTCTTGTCCATGAATGTCTTGTTCCAGTAGCCCACTTCTCATCAGGTTGCCCTGGTTCCTCAGCACCCAACAAGGACCTTGTTGATTATATACGCATATACACATACATATATATATATATACACACACACACATACATATATATATATATACACATACATATATATACACACATACATATATATACACACATACATATATATACACACATACATATATATACACACATACATATATATACACACATACATATACACACATACATATATATACATACATATATATACACACATATATATACACACATACATATATATACACACATACATATATATACACACATACATATATATACACACATACATATACACACATACATATATATACATACATATATATACACACATATATATACACACATACATATATATACACACATACATATATATACACACATACATATATATACACACATACATATACACACATACATATATATACATACATATATATACACACATATATATACACACATACATATATATACACACATACATATATATACACACATACATATATATACACACATACATATACACACATACATATATATACATACATATATATACACACATATATATACACACATACATATATATACACACATACATATATATACACACATACATATATATACACACATACATATACACACATACATATATATACATACATATATATACACACATATATATACACACATACATATATATACACACATACATATATATACACACATACATATATATACACACATACATATACACACATACATATATATACATACATATATATACACACATATATATACACACATACATATATATACACACATACATATATATACACACATACATATATATACACACATACATATACACACATACATATATATACATACATATATATACACACATATATATACACACATACATATATATACACACATACATATATATACACACATACATATATATACACACATACATATACACACATACATATATATACATACATATATATACACACATATATATACACACATACATATATATACACACATACATATATATACACACATACATATATATACACACATACATATACACACATACATATATATACATACATATAATGCACACTGATTTGCTACTAAATATTTGCACTTCATGGCTCCCATTTAGCATATATTCTCTGCATTATATTGTGTTCATGTTGTATTTTTTTGTGCTTCTTTCACCTGCTGTTTTGAAGTGCCTTAGATTTGTGTTACTGTCTATTTAGATTTGTGTTATTGCTCATCTACTTTATATTTCACTTGCATTGTGTGGCATTCATGTGGACAGCAAAGTAAAAAATTCATTGTAAAAGGAAACACATTTCCTAACACTTTGATCTTGAATATACCTATGATGTACGTTAAATCAAAAACTAATTTGCTAATGTTGTGTCATGGGCATGGTGTCCTGTAGATGATGATCAACAATGCATTAGCTGTGCTGAATTTCCAGAAGGAGACAGCTCCTGCCTAATTATGCCTCACTTATAGTTCTGGACCACACAGAAAAGGTGAGCTTTTCAGTACAAATGATCACTGTCAGAAACGGCGCGCGTAATGCGGCCGAAAAGTGTTTTGGTGAACTCAATTAAATGGCCAGACGAGGAAGTGTTAAACAAAAACCGTCTCTTTATTAAGAGAACTAAAACTAAACAACAAAACCATACAAGACACGGTGGAAACAAAAACTCACGGCCAGTATCAGTCCCAGGTCAGAGCCAGCAAACACGTACATCCAAGGGAATCCAAAGTGCGTAGTTCATAGGGAAAGTCCGATAAGCCGATACACATGAGCAGTCCGAGATAAGAGGGCAAGGCAGAACAGGGTAATCCAAAAAACAGTCCGAGTCAGAAACACAAATACCAAAAACCGAATATAATGCTGGAAAGTCAGAGCTGGGGTCTAGAACAATCTGAATCTAAATAGAGGCAAAATTCTGTATACGCTGTACTTGATTTACAGTATCCATCCATCCTTTATCTATACCTCTTATCCTGTAGAAGATTCCAGGGAGGGGAACCAATCTCAGCTGACATTGGGCATGAGGTGGCGTACACCTGGAAAGTCTATCATAAGGCTGACATATAATGACAGATGTGGTGGCAGTTTTTATAATAGCAACCTTTAGGTTTGTTAGAAATTTACCCAATTCTTTTGTTGGAAGCATGAGAAGTGACGACAGGAGAGGATTGTTTAAAATCAGCAGAAAGTTTACTGAATGTCTGATCACAGGTAGGCCTTACAGTGCTGGAATCAGAGAGACAGAGCTCCCGCAGGAGTTCCATCCACTGACCCCGAATTAAGGTCTTGCAATACATTTTATCTTCTTGGGCTGCTCTGCCCTAAACAAAGGTGCAACAATTAATGCATTGTAATCCTATTGGTCATTTGGTGTGAGCAGGAGCTCGCACCTCTTTGCTGGAATGTGATCTACACCAGGTGTGTGTGTGTGTGTGTGCGTGTGTCTCCGGCACCCTGATCTTGATCAAAGTCCACAGAACAATGGGGTGGCTGAGTTGCAGGCCCCCTGTGTGTGTGATACTAATTTGTATGTTAAACTGGCCTAGTGGTCATCTCAGGTTGTGGGCCCCCGGCTTCTGCAGGACATCCCAAGATATGGCAGAACTTGGAATATGCTAAGTGGGTCTAGGTGTGGGTGCAAAACAAGCCTTTGCTAAAATGTAAATAGGCTATCTGGTCACAAAGAGATGCAGAATATGCATAAACAAGTAAGATAAAGTTATGAAAGGTAACTAAAAGGAACTACAGGTATGAGAAGTAACTAAAGCTGATAAAGTAACTAGAGTCTATAAGACTCAAATCTTACAGGTTCTTTAGCTGTGGCTTTCATGTCATTGTATGCAGTCATTTGTGTGGTTGTGAACCCCGACCGTTTATTGCATGGTCGTAAACCTTTGTATCACCATGTGGTTGCCATACTAGATGTGACCTGGGACCAAAGGGCTGGTATCCTGTTGTGAATTGTATCCTGTTTCCTTTGTTAGGTATTTTTAGTCAGATAGACATTGGTTAGACACTTCATGTATTAGAAATGTTTAGTGTAGACAGGATGTCTAGCTCAGGCTGTTAAATGCTTAGTCATTCCCATGGGGTACTCCAGGTTGTTTATGTTCAAAGATAACTAGATAGAAAGTTGATTACTGTTAGGAGACAGAATGTTTATTATTATTATTATGATGTGTTTAATCATAATCGTAACATTTTCTTATGCTTAATGTCATGACATGTCACTAGATGTCATGTCAGAATGTCTTAGATACACACCACACAATCAACAGACAATCACATTGATTTTCTTCATGCTTTGACTACTGCTATGGTCAAAAGCTGCAAAGCTGGCACCGGAGATGTCACAGTTTGGCATCCCTGAGTAGTATGAGGTTAGCCCAAAGTGATATAATGTATAGGCCTGTTATGGTTCGGGGGCTTTTCCATCTTCCGGCTACCTGCATGCATGTTGGACTCCTGAGCATGTAATGTTAATTTTACCTGTGATTATTGAATAAATCAGCACTGTTTTGAAGTTACTCGGACTGCTTCGTCTCTCAGAGTTAACGTGGTGAAAAGAACAGGGGTCAACACCTTTATCTGTCTGAGCATCTGTCTTTTTTGTTGTATGCTGAGTATAAGAAGGGCTATCACACTCTGTTCATTGAGCTTCCCTGTAACAGACTGTATTAGACACTCTGTTCAGAGAAACCTCCTTCCTGCAGGAATAAATATGTAATAACTTTCAGAACTGATGTTAAGTATTTATTTTACACTCACTGAGCTTTAAAAGATCATTTTCCCACAGCACAGACAACTACTCACACTCACATTCACACTTACGGGCTAACCACTGCACCATGCTTACCTCTGATTTACAATATGTAACACTAAAATGATTACATTGTTTGTTTTCTGCAGTTGTGTATCTATCTGTGTAGAGATTGTCACCCATTATGGTTAAATATTGATTATGAATCACGTTTTCAATAAATCACACAGTTCACACAATGTGCTCAAACTCCCTGAGAGGAGAATAATCATTTCAAAGTGCTTTTTTTTTGTAAAAGTGATATGATGAGAGCTTTGCTCATAGTGCTGTTTGGGGCTGTTAGTTTGCTCTGAATGTCTAAAATAGTAATGTAGGATCATATTTACCAATGGAAATGAGATTACTGCCACTCTTTTTGCCTTCTGTTGTGTGATCTGAAATGAATACACAAAAACTCATATTTTATAGGTTCTAATTACACTACCCTGTGGCTTCCAGTTGGTAAAATATGAAGTATACAGAATGATGATATAATGTGATATATTGTATTCTGTAACATACAATATAAACCTCGTAAGACCATGTGGCTAAAATACAGCATTTTAGTAAAGCCATGGCCACTAGACCTGTTAGGATCACTGACCACTTCAAAAAGCAAGACCTCTAATACTAAACCTTATAAAAAACATTCAAAAGCTGGTCTGTTTCATAAATCATTTGTCATTGTGGGTGTGTGTTTATGAGATGTGAAAAAGGCTGCTGAACTGAATGCTCCAGTAGGCACACAGGCATGGAAGAAAATAAATACAATTTAAAACAACCTGCATATCACAGGATTTTTTGGCAGCAGAAAATGTCAGAATCAATGTAGCATCCTCTTACTTTTGGCTGATCCCATTAGGGTTGCCACAGCGAATCATCAATTTCCTCCAAACTGACAAAGCACACGTTAAACTTGACTTATTTTACACCAGATGCAATGTGTGTGTGTGTGTTGATTAAGTGGTGTGTAACTAAAAACATTCTCACAGACTTCTAGAACATGTCGTGACTTAAACATAAGAACATATTATGGCTAAGGCTACAGTTATACACGTCATAATAATAATATTAAACACCCTGTCTGCTGACAGTCATCAACTCTTCTCTCTAGTTATCCTTGACCAGATGGACCCTGTAGAAACTCATAAGCATGACTAAGCAGTTAACAGTCTAACTAGACATCCTATCTCCACTAAACATTTCTAATACATAAAGTATCTAACCAATATCTATCTGACTAAAAATACCTAACAATTCCCCCTTTCGACACGACCAAAATCGTGTCGACCTAAATCAATGACCCTTTGTCCCTCAGTTGCAGCCACCTAGCGTTTCGAGAGATGAGAGGCCCCCCTCATGGCCACTCCCTCAAGGGTCAACTACAGAGCTGAGTACTTTAGGGAAAAATGAACTAAAAACAAGCATCAGGTCAGCCGAGGCTTGTACCTGGAACCTTCTTGCAACAGCATTAAGCACTGTGCCGCTGCGCAGCCCATTCAAAAATGTTGGTTGGTAAAACACTGAAGTAAGCAATTGTAAAGTGTTGTTATTTTATTGCAGCAATCCCCTGGATGGTCCCCTGGATTTGTTATTTGTCTTGTTTTAATTGGCCCCTGGGGGCCCAGTGCTTCTGGTTATAAAGCTCTGCTTATCTTTACTCCTTTGGAGCTTATTTCTCTGCCACGAAGCTGTATTTTGTGTTTTCATCCAACACCTACTACATTCTACTTCATTCACCCATGCATACTTTCACCACTGATTATACTCATGGTTTCTTTTTTATCATCTTATATTAAATTTGAGTTCTTTTTAAAATAAATTAGTTATCCATTTTTATCTTGTCCCCCTCTCATTTTGACATGGTGTCAAAAGAATTTTCAAAGAAGCAACGAAGTCACTGGAATCTTTCAATAAGTGATTGGTTTACTTGCAGCAAGGAGACAAGTCAGCATAGGCATACAGAGCTGTCTGAATGAGCCTTAAAACATATGTAAGTAAAATATACTTAATAATGTAATTTTCATAACACATGGCGTTAGAGCCAGGTTGTGACAGGGATCAAAAGGCAGATATCCCTCCCTTTTCTCATACTGCAACCCCTACTTAATATTTTTCATATAATGATGGTGCAAAAATATAAACCCTTGATCAGTGCTTTTTCTTTATTCAGTTTTTTTAAGTACATTATGGGCCATTAAAGGACTATTGGATTGTGCTGACCATACAAGCTGAAAAATATGACAGCAGCATGATGTGACATCACATCAGTCACACTGCTGTTGGGTCTGTATCTCTGAAAATAATAATAATAATAGAAATCACCTTTATTTCGCCAAGCATGTTACACATTTGTTTCAAATACAGAACCAAGGCAGCCATCTGCGGCACCAACTCACACCAATGGCTCTAACCATCGGGGGCAACTTGGTGGTTCGGTGTCTTGCCCAAGGACACTTTGACATGTGGACTGCAGGGAACGTGATTCAAACCTCCAACCTTCTGGTTGGGAGACGACTGCTCTACCCACTGAACCACAGTCACCCCCACAAATCAGTATAAGTTGAGCACCATCTACAAATGTTATGCTGTACCACTGGCCATGCTGTAACAGTGATGTGCTGCAATTTTGTGGTGTTCCTTAATCTTGGTAATGTTAGGTATTTTTAGTCAGATAGATATTGGTTATTATTATATTGATGTATTAGAAATGTTTAGTGTAGACAGGATGTCTAGCTCAGACTGTTAAATCAGACTGTTAATCCAGGTACAAGCCTCGGCTGACCTGATGCTTTTCTGTGCGGAGTTTGGCTGTCCAGGTTCTCTCCGGGTACTCTGGCTTCCTCCCACAGTCCAAAGACAAGCAGCCTAGGTTCATTTAAATAAGTCATGCTCATGACTTACTGCAGGTTGCTTATCGTCAAGGATAACTAGATAGAAAGTTGATGACTGTTAGAAGACAGGATGTTTATTAATATTATTATTATGACGTGTATAACTGTAGTTATAGCCATAATATTTATATTTATATTTATGTTTAATGTCATGACATGTCACTAGAGGTCGTGTTAGAATGTTTTAGCTACACACCACATAATCAACAGACAATCACAGATTGATTTCTTTATGCTTTGACTACTACCATGGTCAGCTGCAGAGCTGGCACCAGGAGACGTCACGGTTTGGTAGAATGGGGTTAGCCCGAGGTAATATAATGTATAGGCCTGTTGTGGTTCTTTCATCTTTCAGCTGCCTGCGTGCATGTTGGAGGTGCAAGATACCTGAGTGTGTAATGTTAATTTTTACCTGTGTTCATTGAATAAATCAGCACTGTTTTGAAGTTACTTGGACTGCTTCGTCTCTCAGAGTTAGCGTGGTGAAAAGTACCGGGTCCAACAATTGGTGCCGTGACCTCGTAAATCGGCTGAACTCTCAAGCCAACCGGTCCATTGCCCCGGACCAACAGATGGTGTGGTAATCCTGTGCCTGGCACCATGTCTTCTGATGAGGAAGCAGAGGCTGAGGGCTCAGAGGTGGACTCGTCCATCACCCAAGCTGAAGTCACTGAGGTAGTCAAGAAGCTTCTCGGAGGCAAGGCACCGGAGGTGGATGAAATCCGCCCTGAGTACCTTAAGTCTCTGGATGTTGGGCTGTCTTGGTTGACACGCCTCTGCAACGTCGCATGGCGGTCGGGCACAGTGCCTCTGAACTGGCAGGACTGGACTGGACTGCCTCTGGTGGTGGTCCCTCTTTTTAAGGGGGACTGGAGGGTGTGTTCCAACTATAGGGGGATCACACTCCTCAGCCTCCCCGGGAAAGTCTAAGTTGAACCTCGGATTCAGGAGGAACAATGTGGTTTTCGTCCTGGCCGTGGAACACTGGACCAGCTCTATACCCTCTTCAGGGTGGCGGAGGGTTCATGGGAGTTTGCCCAACCAGTCCACATGTGTTTCGTGGATCTGGAGAAGGCATTCGACCGTGTCCCTCGCAGCGCCCTGTGGGGGGGTGCTCTGGGAGTACGGGGTCCGGGGCCCTTTCCTAAGGGCTGTCTGGTCCCTGTACGACCGGAGCAGGAGCTTGGTTCGCATCGCCCGCAGTAAGTCAGACTTATTTCCAGTGCATGTTGGACTCCGGTAGGGCTGCCCTTTGTCACCGGTTCTGTTCATTATTTTTATGGACAGAATTTCTAGGCGCAGCCAGGGGCCGGAGGGAGTCCGGTTTGGGGACCACAGGATCTCGTCTCTGCTTTTTGCAGACGACGTTGTCCTGTTGCCCCCATAAAACCAGGACCTCCAGTGTACACTGGGGTGGTTTGCAGCCGAGTGTGAAGTGGCTGGGATGAGAATCAGCACCTCCAAATCCGAGGCC
>NW_018128356.1:160270-161114 GCF_001952655.1 Monopterus albus
TTGTTTCAGTCCTTGGAGGGCCAACAATGGCCCCTAACGGCCCCCTACAGATCCTCCTGAAGGTGGTGGGCCCACAGGAGGATGTCCCCACGTCACTCGTTCGGGCTAAGCCCGGCCGGGCCCCGTGGGGGGAGGCCCGGCCACCAGGCGCTTGCATTCGTGCCCCAACCCCGGGCCTGGCTCCAGGGTGGGGCCCCGGCTGTGCCATGCTGGGCTGATGAAGCCTCTTGGATGAGAGGTGAAACATCTTCGATCTAGAAACCCAAGTCCAGTTGATTTTTTTCTAAGGTTTTTTCAGTTTACTATGACCTGGATGACTGAGAATCTGCACAGACATTTTGAATGGCTATGACTGTAACTTAGTGAATAATAACTTGTTAATAAATTGAATCTCTTTTTTGTAGTAGAAAGCCTCTCCAAGTTTCTCTTTTGTCAGTCAGTGTGCATAATACTGTATATACTGTACATCTGATACTAATTCTTCCAAGTCCAAGAGTATAAACTGTTTCCTATTAGAGAGAGCATAATAGGGCACAGCCTGTCAACACTGTCTCAATGTCTGCAGCAACCCCACTGTGCCATGCCCATGTACTGACTTTTGGCCCATATGTTACTGCAGTCAGTGTATGTTTGTGGGTGTGTAACTCTGTTTCCTTTAATTATTAGTCTGACACATAATTCTACTAATGACAATGAAAGATGATTGTTTTGCCCCATAGCATAGTTTAAGGTGCTCCTGGCATTCTCATTTCCAGTCATTTAATGTTTAATCTTGGGTACTTTTTTGCACTCAGCATTAACTCCAAATAGTATGTATTTCAGTTGGTTAAAGTGCGTGTCTTGT
>NW_018128357.1:0-12767 GCF_001952655.1 Monopterus albus
ATTTGATTTGATTTGATTGCACTGTTCTATTGACTGTTGACTAAAACACACTGAGAGCCTCTGTGCCTGAAACAAATTCCTTGTATGCTCGACATACTTGCCAATCAAAGTTGATTCTGATTTCTGATTCTAAACTACAGTGTAGTTTGGTAGCCTATACACCATTCTGACTCTGTCCAGCAGATGGCGGTATGGACCTGCCATCAGCTGCTAATAACAAATAGAAGTAGACCACAGTCTGCCGAGAAGCCTCATTGGCTGAGCCTATTTGACGTCAGCGTAACTTCCGATAGTCAGAGGTGTCAACATGGCAGCGTTGGATGTTTTTGTGGATAATTTGGTGGCACTCTGGAGGGTAACAGCCTTCCGACAAAATTTCCATTGGATATTTTTACTTATTTCACTCGTGGGATCATTTCTGAAGGAGCTGGAGCTCGTCCCGCAGACATATTTCAGCAGTAGCAGAAATTTTCTGAACGTGTAAGTAGTTAAATCTGGTTTTGTTGTTAGCTTGCTACGGTTAGCAACAGAACTGATTCAGTGAGCACACCTGTGGTTTACTTGAAGGTCACTTGCTGACGAGAGAAAGGGAAGAAGGTGAAAGTGCCACCAGGAAAAGTCCCATTCTTAGTAGGACACTTTGAATTAGAGTGTAAATGTCCTGAACCATGTGAACCACACTTTGATGTTTGGATGAAGCACAAGCGACCTTCATGTGCAGTGTGAGCCAAAGGGTCACAGTCTAAGTAGCAGCCACAGGGTGATGATGTTACAGTGAGTCTACAGCCCCTGTCTACCTGCAGTCTTCTCTCAGTATCAGCTGTCTGGTGCAGTGTGACCAGTGTTTTTGTTTCTCTTGTTAACAGTGTAAGGGATGCATTGCACTGCAGAGGCATAGTGATAAAAGTAGACATTGAAGTTTATTTCAAAATGTCCTTCCTGCTCTTCGGTGCTGCCTTTACTGAACAAAAGTCAAGTTATTAAAAACAATGAAAAAATAATGAAAAAAAAAGAAAAATACTTGTTCATAAAATATCTAAAATAAACAAGAATCAGAGAAAATTAACCAGCAGCTGATTTGATAATGAAGAACCCTGCCGGCAATCGGGCGAAGGCAGGGTACACCCTGGACAGGTCGCCAATCCATCGCAGGGCTAACACATAGACAAACAACCACACACACATGCACTCCTATGGGCAATTTTAGAGACACCAATCAACCTAAGCTGCATGTCTTTGGACTGTGGGAGGAAGCCGGAGCACCCGGAGAGAACCCACGCAAGCACGGGGGGAACATGCAAACTCCACACAGAAACATCCCAGGTGGGGCCCGAACCTGGAACCTTCTCGGTGTGAGGCAACGGCGCTAACCACTGTGCCACCGTGCTGCCATGATTTTATCTGTACAGCAGAAAATCTCCAAATGTTTTGTTTCTGGTTGCAGCTCCTTAATATGTGAAGATTGGTTACTTTTTATTTGTTCATTCTCCTTTTGAGTTTACATAGTCTACAATTATTATGTAGGCTCTTACAGAAGAAATTACTTTTTTTTCCCCAAAGACAGTCTATATTCATAATCAGTAAAACCTTCCTTTGCTCAGTTAAATATGCTGTGTGGCTTTGCTGCTCTGCCTTGATGGACTAATAAATCATTTCATAACTTATTACCTAGGGTAATACTTACAGTATCGGATCTGATGCAGTATTTGAGTGCAGACTGAGTCAGTGTCATGTTCCTCTTGCAGGTATTTTGTCAAAGTGTCCTGGGGGTGGACATTGCTACTGCTGACACCCTTCCTCCTCCTCTCCAATGCCTCTTTCAGTAGGAGCGTTTCCTTCCTCAGCCAGCGGTTGCTGTCTCTGGTGGTCGCCACTGCCATCTGGTATGTCTGCACTGAGACATTCGTCTACATCGAAGATGTGACTGGCTCATGTTATGAAACTCGCACCATGGAAGTTATCAACAAGGAATTCACATCCAAAGCCAGCTGCAGGCACGCTGGCTTCCACTGGCAGGGCTACGACATCTCAGGACATTCCTTCATCCTGGCCTACTCTGCTCTTTTTATCATGGAGGAAACTGCCCCTATGGTTTCTCTGAAGACAGCCAGTCTGTCTGCACTGCCCAGGATGGTCCTCAGCCTGCTGTATGTAGCTCTCAATTTTATCATGGTCATCTGGGTGTGGATGTTTGCTTGCACCTCTGTGTACTTCCACGACCCGATTCACAAGTTGCTAGGGACCAGCTTGCACCTCTGTGTACTTCCACGACCTGTCTCACAAGTTTCTAGGGACCGTTTGCGGCCTGTTGGGGTGGTATCTGACCTATAGGGTTTGGTATCTAAAACCTCTGTCACCAGGACTCCCCCCTCAGCTCCACCTGAAGGAACAGAAGCAGCACGCCTGAGCTGTACAGCACTGTTGTTAACATTGCAGCCATCCTCACAACAACACACTACAGCTGATGTTATCTCTGTCCAGGTCCAAGCTGGTCGTACTATTTTAAGTGGTTCCTTCCTCACAGAAATGTCACTCTGTGCAGGAGGGACTGGCTTGCAGCTCCTCCATAGCATTTGGCAGCTGCTGTTCCCCAAGTAAGATTTAGTAATCTGAGATAAAAGCAAGACACCACCCTGTCATTCAGCTTTAGTCTCTGTTTCTGGCATGTTACACCACTGTTTGTCTGTCAGTTTGTTGCCTTATAATGCTTTACTCATGGATGAGTCATCACAGTATTTTAGATTCCTGCATGGGAACATTCGAGAATGTTTACAACTCTAGTTGTACGCTACTGACATGCATTTCTGCAGACCAATGTACAGTAGGTGTTCATTGTTTTTATAGGAAACTACCTTCACAGCATAGACCAGACACTCAAGCTACAGTGGAAGCACATCTCATTCTACATGTAGGATTTTAATGAGCTGGACAGTGTGCGTGTGTGTGTTTATCACCTGTTTGGGATTACTACAAGTGTGTCAACAACATTTGTAAAGTTTACTCAAAGAATGTGGAGTTTGATTAAGAATTGTAGTTGCAAATTTTTATTAAAAGGCTTTAAAGGATACGGCTGGAAATATTCGGTGTTTTACTGAGGGCTGCATGCAGTGATTCTTTTCATCATCAATTATTCTAATGATTTCTTTCTCAGTACATTTTTTAGATCTATAAAATATCAGGATACGGTGTAAAATGTCCATCACAGTTTCCTCATGCCCAGTATGATTCTTCAAATGATTTTTCTGGCCAACAGTTCAAAATAGAGATAATCAATTTACTGTCTCATAAGACAAAGAAAAGCAGCAAATCCTCTCAGATGAAAATCTGAAATCAGAGAATGTTTGACTTTTGTCCTTTGGCATACCTTTTGTAATGATCAAAATATTTGCAGATATTTGTTTTTTTGGGGGGGGGGCTAATAGTTTCAGCTCTAATTGTTCTTATTGTCAACACCATGAATATTCTGTATCAAATCTACTAAACCTGTATTTATCCCATTAATGAATGGTGCCAGTGCTAAATCAAGCTAATTCTTCTGAGTAATAGACCTCAACTGTTGTCAAAAATCTATTAAAAACACCTAATAATAATAATAATAATAATAATAATAATAATAATAATAATAATAATCTTTAATTCTATAGCACTTTTCATAACATAGTTGCAAAGTTCTTCACAACAGCAAAACATAAATGATGACCATGGAACTACTGCTAACTTGTACTATTTACTACCATTGAAATCTCACTAGAAACAGGCTTTTCAACCAACTGTGACCCAGAGACCACCATTCTGACTAAAGGGGTTGTTTCCATTATAGGAACCCACTGAAACCTGTGGTGGGGGGGGATCTGCATGTATTTCACTGTTAGCTTAAACCATGGCATTATATCCCATTATATTCCTATGTTACCAGGAATATAACACAAAAGCTTTTAACTGGAAAGTGTTGAATGACTGTGCAAGACCCAGATGCATTTCAGGTCAGGCTTAGGCATGCTTCAGGCCCGCGGTGTGAGCGGTACCAGAGTGAAATTGAGGTGGGAGGCTATGCTTGGTGGTGGTTAAGGGAAGTATGGGGTGTACCGCTCCTTAGGTTCCAATAGTGGAACGGTAGCATAAGAAGTAATCTGAGGGCCATTGTTGTGGGGTGGCTACACCAGAGGGCCACTATTTTAATCCTGAAAGTCATCTTAGCTTTTCCAAGTTGTATATTTGCAGGAATTTGATTGAAAACCTCCACACTAGAATCCCAAATGTGTATTAATCCATGTAAAACAGTCCCCAACAAAAGCTCTGTTTACTTCAATTTGAATAATGTTTGCAAAAAAATGACTGATTCTTGTCAAAATGACTGATTCTTGTTTTTTAAAGGCTGAAAGTTAAAAAACCATGTGCCCCACCCCCACTAGGAGCCAGTAGCCACCGACATGAGGGAAGTTTTTTTTTTTTGTGGGATGTGTTAACACAAAGGATGATATAGCCTAATGCCAGCCTTATCCTTTATGGGGGGGGTTGGTAAACTTAGGTTTGTGTAATGCAGTATTTTTAAGATTATTAACTGTTCACAAACAAATAACTGTCTTGTAGTCATTCTGTATTAATTTTCATGATATGGTCAATACACAGTTACAAACTCCACAGTACAGGGAGCACATTGGGTTTCTGTAAAACAAAAACCACGATGTGTATTATATATGTGTGTGTGTGTGTGTGTGTTTGTGTGTATAGAAATATGAAAAATATTATAGTGAAATAAAATGGCCACAGATCATAACTTGGATTTCTCAGCTTGACCTCTGTGTGTTCCAAGAAGAACAGCTCCAGCCCCTCAGGTTGCATGACTCCAGTCAGAAGCAGTAACCAGCATGTTTGCAGTAGTGGTTATCATGTTCCCCCCCAATACTATGTTCTACTGAATAAGTATGGAAAAGTCAACATAACAATTAAGCTCATTCTGTCATTAAAATGAATGTAGAATTTGGAAATGTACACTTTACTGTCCTCTTGCTTACTTCAAAACCCTGAAAACTCTAATATATTATAATCTTCTCTTTTGTGCCATTAACTGCTGCTCATGAATGAACACCTGGACCAAATAACCTCCGTGTTTCCTTGCATATCTCGTCTTTCCAGGCAGAAAGGACTGAATCTGAACAGTTAAATATACAACTGTTCTGCACTGTCCATATCAAAAATTAAAGTGGACACAATTAATTACAACTTCTACATTTCTAGCTGAGTTTTTCTAAGGAAAACCCAATTTAATTGTCAGACATGACATATCAAGGAGACACTGCTGATTATGGTATTTGGTTCACGGTGTGCTGCTAATCGGCACCTGCAGAGACGAGTTTATGTAGCAGGGGAAACATAGTGAGTCCTTCCTGCAAGAATGTCTGCATAAGCAGCAAAAAGCAGCTTAATACTCCAGCTAGTATCTAGCATCATAAGTTAAGCCTAAAAAGGAGCAGAATTCTAATTGTTAAACCCACATGGTCTGACAAAGACAGGCTCCTATTAGAGTGGGGAGGGCAACAACTAGGCAGCTGGTAGGGCTACTCCTTTAGCGTTAAACCCACATGGTCTGACAAAGACAGCCTCCTATTAGAGTGGGGCAGCTGGTAGGGCTACTCCTTTAGCGCTCAGCTCCAATTGTGTTCTCCTTATTTAACCTTTGAGCTAATGCATAATGCGCAGTAAAATAAATGATACAGTGTATAAAACCAATCTTGCTACTGCAGCAGTGATTTTCTTGCTCAGTACTGCCGAGGGTCCATCTCAGGTGCTTGAGAGATTACACTTCATCTGCAGTCTGATGTTCAGCAGTGATCATAAACTCTGCCTCTGGGGCCACTCCTTCCAACAAGCACTGAAATATGCTGTACATCCTAAACCCAATGCAACACTATTGTGCCATAAATGCAGAATTTACTGCGTCACTTCCAGTTCAGTCAAGTGTAGCTTGTCAAACACCTACAATTCATATATGATAGAGAGTGACAGTGGACCACTGTGTGCTTTGTGATCTGTGGTGCTCTAAATAAACTGACTCAGAGTGCACGTGTCTCTGTGTGTGTCATTGTGTGTAGGGTACAGAGTTCAACATTTTGGGATAAGCACTTGCTTGCATTCTTGCTGAGAGATTGATGACGCTGTTGTGTGTGCAGTAAATCTGAAGCTACAGCCAGTTAGATCAGCTTAGCATAACATCTGGAAACAACTTGCCCCCAGTCTCGGCTTTTCATGCAATTACCATTACATTCAAGTCACAGTGCTGAGCAGCTGGTTTTGGTAAATGTAAAACCCTCTGAAAATCACAGCATGTCCTTTAGAAACACTAAAGCTGCTTGTATACGTTGTCAGGACTTGTCTGCAGTGGTGGAAGAAGTACTCAGATTGTTCACTGAAGTAGCAATACCACAGTGTAAAAACACTCTATTAGAAGTAAAAGTCCTGCATTCAAATTGTTACTTAAGTAAAAGTACAAAGGTATTAGCATAAAATATACCTAAAGTACTATAAGTAAAAGTACTCATTATACAGAATGGCACAATTCACATGAGTGTATATCATATATGGGACTATAATTATTAATGTTCTATTGTGTACATCACATGCAGCTGGTAAAGGAGGAGCTAATGTTAACTACCTTATATGCTTATACTTTGAATTACTTTACATACTGCTGGTTAGCCTGTGAATTTCCAACCAGGGATCAATAAAGTTTTAGGATTGTAATGTATTGTTTTTAATTAATCTCAGTCTCAAAAGAAACTAGTAACTAAAATGATCAAATAAATGTAGTTGAAGTATGAAGTAGCAGAAAATGAAAATACTCAAGTACAGATACCTTAAAATTGTTCTTAAGTACAATACTTGAGTAAATGTACTTGGTTACTTTCCACCTCTGCTTGTCTGATGGTCAGACACTACCACACCATTCCACAGCGGGTTACAGAGTGTGACACAGAGAAACAGGCTGTGGTTTGAGAGCTCGGGGAAGCTGCTGCTGTAACGGTGTGGTCCTGCCCAGTAGCCAGAGATGGCCCAGGAGGAGGGCTGTCCTCTCCTCACAGATCCATATATCTCCAGTGTATGCAAATCATGCTCTCCTTAGGTCTGCTCCTCCACGCCAAAACAGTGATAGAACAGTGAAACTGAAAACCACTAACATTAAGAAAAACTCTGTCATTGAAAAAGACTGACATCGACAAAAAATCTGAACATCAAATTTAATTTTCAATGCCAAAACGTCACAGTCCTGGCTCCATAATATATCTCCTTGCTTGATTTGTACAACCTGAACCAAAATGTAAACCTTTCTTATCAGTTATATTAGTATACACTGATGTTTCTTTCCAGTATTTAATATTTTATTTAAAAAAAACTTGTATTTTGCTTGTGTTGTACATAGTAAACAGATGTAATTCTTGCAACTTAAAAAAATGGGTTAGCAGATTTTTATATTGTTTAACAGGTTGAATATTTTTTTATCCAGGGAGAGAGTTGTTGACCATGGTGAAAATATGTGGGGTAAAGGGGGACTAGCTGTTTCCTTCTGATGCTAGGCCTAAAATCATATTTAGCCCCCAGACAAGAGACCTTCAGGGCGACAGTAATGGTAAATGGTCTTATACTTGTAGAGCGCTTTTCTATGCATTGCAGCACACTCAAAGCGCTTTCACACTATTTGGCCATTCACCCAAGAAACTTAAGTTCATATGACTCAAATATTACACAAGCACTTACACATTCGTCATCACCGGGAGCAACAGGGGGTTCAGTGTCTTGCTCACAGACACTTCGACACGTAGACTGGATATGGAGGGAATCAAGCCGCTATTCTTCTGGTTAGGAGACGACACGCTCTATCTCCTGAGCCACAGCCGTCCCCTAGCATTAGTGGTTGTTAAACTACCTTCTGGGTGTAAAGACCCCTGGGTAATTATGTTTCCTTAAAATCTTATGCTCAGCGCTAACTCAAACAACGTTTATACACAAAATGCACAAAAAAGGGCTGGCTCTGTCCAAAGGTATCAAATTCTGCCCACCAACACCTATGAAGTTCACGCCCCATCTAAAACTCATAATCCATTGCTCTGTTATCTATGTCACTTCTTTTATTGCCTGTAGAGGGTCATAGAGGGCGTTAGAGCCAATCCCAGCTGACAATGGGCAAGAGGCAGGTTACACCATGGACAGGTCGCCAGTCTATCACAGGGCTGACAACCAACCACTCACACTCATGTTCACACTGAAGGGCTGTTTAGAGTCACCAGTCAACCTAAGCTGCATGTCTTAGGACTGTGGGAGGAAGCTAGAGAACCCCCACAGGCACATGCAAACTTTACACAGATAGGCCCTGGTCGGCTGTGAGGCTCAAACCGGAGACAACAGTGCTAAATGCTGCCCCTCCACATAAAACCACATAGACTATAATTATTTTTGGTACAAATTAAACAAATGAGATATGTTCCCAGTCTTGCTAAGCTAGGCTAACAGCCTCCTAGCTGTAGCTTCATATTTAGCACATAGACCAAGTTTTGACAAGAAAGTGAGTAAGTGAATTACCCACTTTATAGTTTGCCTCCAAATTTTCACTATTTCATCTGGTAAATTCTGGCAGCACAGGACTTATCAGAAAGTATCTGTCACATACATTTTCCTGCAGTTTTACTGGTTAAACATCAAGGAGATGGAGAAGTAAAAAGCAGGTATGGAAAATTACTATAATAGTGGCACGCAAAGGTCAGTTAACCCCTGTTGGTGTTACTGTGTTTAACATTTTTACTTCTGGTTCCAGTTTACTGCAGGTGGACCTGTTGCATGCCTCCAACAAAGGTTTAAAGATATACAAAAGAAGCAGGTTTCCAGAAATAAAACTCAGTGAAGACCTTGATTACCAGAAAATGTGCTGTCAAGAATTTCATATAATGGAATGTTTTAATATTTCTTTGTTCACCCAGTTATACTGTTCTCTATATAGATTCACTGTGTTTTCCTGCAGCCATAAAACATTACAGAAAAGTTGAATCATCTCACAAATACACAGACATTTAACACAACAAGAGGGCATTCACTACATGTATTTCTTTTTTAAATACCAGTAAGCAAAGTAGCCCATCCCTCCCAGCGAGCCCATGAGAAAAGACGCCCCGAAGAAAGATGGCGGCTTCTTTTTTACCATCCGAAAGGCATTGGGTAGGACTGCAGACAGGAGGGTCGTGTGGATGTCACCCAAGACCTTGCGGAAAGCGTAGCGTTTGTGTACACGCACGTAAAAGGACTGCAGGTTGGGTCGGCTGCCGTCCTCCCAGTATTTCTTAGAAAGTCCCAAGAACTTGAGCCTGTGCAACAAGGCTCCGAGGCAGATATCAGCTAGTGTAAATTCAGGTCCACATAGCCACAACTCGCACTTTTGATCTGCAAGGGCAAAAAACAAAATTCATAACAGCACTGTTAGAAATATTTGGACTATGTTTTGGTCTCATTTTGACCAAAGATAATGTACAGTGCATGTGGTGGTCATACCTTGATACTCTAGTTTCCTTTTCTCCAGTTCAGCCTCCACTTGATCTAAAACCATGGCTAACTCCCCTAGAACTTTCTTCAGGTAATTCACATTATCGTGGTCTAAGATTTTTGCCTGGCAATCAATAAAGAAAGAAAAAGCTTTAATCTCAGGCCAGAGGCAAAGCAGCGTGCCTGATTCTTTTATCATAAAGTATGCTTATGTTATAAAAGGTGACAGCTGATCTGAAGGTGTGTTTTGAGCTAAATGCTAACATTGGGATGCTCACTTGTCAAAGCTAACACGCTGATGTTAAGCAGGAACAGTGTTTACCATGCAAACTTTGGCTAATTAGCACTAATCACAAAGCAGGCTGATACTGATGGGAGCCTCATGGACGAATTACTGTTCCGACCTGATGGTGGCTCTAGATAAAAACTCAGGAATCACCAGAGTTAATAAAATTCATTCTAATTCAAGGAAACCTCTCCAATATTTGCCTCAAACCCACAAACATTAACTTCATTCGGAAACTATGAATGTCTGTATGACATTTGCTGCCAAGTAGATGTTGAAATATTTCATAGGATTAGTGAAAACTTTGGCCGACTTATAATACTACAGGAAACCTTTTGTTTCGAATGGATGATGAAACAGCTGTAACTATCTGTTCTGTGTTTTCTCAGCCTCCAATTATGTACTAATAGCAGAGTATAAAATTATTATTATTTAATAACAGATACAAACAGCATCATTACATCTGGATGTTTGCAACATGAACTGTATTTAGGTTAACAGTGCCGTCTCTTTGCTTTTTAGCGGTATTTAGTAGTATAATTACAGGAAACCGCTGAATGTTTTTAATTACCAAATTTCCCTCAGCCGCAGACCTATAGACAGTCAATAGCAAAAAATATCAACAGGGCAAACAATCCAGTTCAGTCACACTTATTAGTTCTGATCTTTATTAAGAAGTCACATATTTAACAGGTAGATCACAGATTAGATAAGAGCCCTTAATGGCTTTTCTGCATGGACTGCAGACTTTTTAGTGTTTCAAAACCTTTTAACAATGTACAAATTTATATTTCACTAAATAAATCACTAAATAATTAGCATCTTAAAAACTTTTATTTTTCAATCGAGATGCTAATTCAGGTCTTCATCCCAGCTGTGGGCGAAATTACAGACAGATTAATGGACATTAATACTGTTAGGGTTTAAAAATTTTTTACAAGACTGCATGAAAGGCATCCATGAATTTTTACCTTGATTATCCCCTTTAATGTATAAAATAAGGGAATGATTTTCATGTAATTTACCAGTTACAGTGGGATTTGCAGTTTAATACATGCACTCAAATATAAATATAATATATTGCAGTCTATTAATAGTTCCCTTTAAGTCCCATTTAAATGCCCTAATTCCATCATTATGAGGTTATTGGGTCATTTAATTAAAATTTAAAATAAAAAAATTAAGGGATTGTGTTTGTTGGTTGTTTCTCTCTTATACACAATATTACAATATATTAGGAACCAGCAAACAATGAAATCATATAAATGCCAATGTAAACTTACCATGAGCTTCTTCTGCTTGGACAGGTACGGTTCTGTCAGCTGTGGCTCCTCATGGTCCAACCTCATCAGCTCTGTTGCAGCATTGGCCAGGTGTCCTGAAATCACAGAGTGAGCGCAGGTTAACTGTGTCTTCGTCTTCAGGGAGGAAAAACTACAGTATTGTTGATAATATTGTAAATGAGACACTGTGTCCTCCAACCAGTGTTTCTAACATACAGTATTTCTAACACAGACACCCTGGAACCAGGGTTTAATCCTCAGAGGAGTTATTGGACCGTCCAGAGAGCGCATTCTGTCCATGTTGCCTTCTTAGAAGGGAGACACACTGTGTGCTATGTTTTATTGCTTTATGAATCTCACAGGATAAGTTTGCTGATACTCCATACTGTTCCTACTGTTAACAAACTCATTAAAAGACTAAAACCAACAATAAATAAACTCATCCTTTTAACAAGCACTGGTTGTGTATCCAAAGCCTGATATATCCTATTTGCGTGTGCCATAGCTCTGTGGTTGACCAGGAACATGTCAGTGAGCCACACTGTTGCACTGGGTCATTACCGGTTTATTTTGTCCCAGAGCAGGAAATGTGTCTACATCAGTCCCCAACCAATGCACTATTTCTTCCTGTTTGGGTAACATTAAAAAAAAATGAAATGATATCATGTCCTCTATTAAAAATGCATGTCTTCAGTAGAACTAGCTGGGATGTGGCTGAGTGTGACAGGCTGGGTAGGGAAGTCAGGAAGTGACTCTCACACCGTTAGATTTTGTTCACATGCTATTTTGTTGAATATAAAAAATATATATTGCCAGTCTTATCCTTTACAGTCTTACACATCAGTTTGTAGCACAATCTTTAGTCTTCAGTAGCTACACTACAAACATGTAACAATAACCTTTTATCATAAAAATAATACAATAAGATGGACCCTGTTTTAGTGTGAAATGTCCCTTTACTCTGCAACATGCTCAGGCAACTCTGAAGCTGATCCAGTTTGATCCAGATTCAGACAACACTGGTTTTAAAGTGAAAAACTATTTTACATAAAACAAACAAACATGAGTGCACACAAACATCACTGATGCACAGTTCTATTAAATACTCCATCAGGTTCATTTTCTAGCTGTAACACAGACTGGCCAGGGTTTCACTGGATAATTAATTGTGCTGCAGATTTTTCTGTAATCCAGGTCAGTGCTGTGATTTACATGCCGAGGCCATTACCTGATGGAAGGAGCACTAAACCTGGCATCAATGTGCTGCGCTAAGGGTTTCTGTACTGAGTAGAGTCAAACTGCACAGTATACTAATCAGGCTGTGCACACACAAACAGGGATTTGTTGGGCCATGATGTGGAAGATGCTGTGAGTAAGATTAATGGCTTTGCATCCATAATGCCTGTGTGTTGTTTTTGCTTCAGGAGACTAGATGGTCATTCACCTCGATTGCTTGTGAATGTTCAGAAGAATGCGTTCAAAACAGTGAAATCTATTCAGGTTATGTGCCAAAAAACAAGAAACTCTCACTCTCATTTGAACTGTTAGGAATAAAAGGCTAACAGGCACATACGTATACAAACCAGACACATCGGTAAACCCACATGCATTCATTCAGAACATTAAACGTGTGAACGTGCACTGTGAAGCGCAGCAGAACACAGTCACATTAG
>NW_018128357.1:12801-22974 GCF_001952655.1 Monopterus albus
CTCTATATTTACATAATATGTTTTACATACTTAAAACAGTGTCTGTTTTCAAATGCCAATATGTTTATAGCAGTTCTACCAAAGAGACATTTCCCTGCTAAACTTCTCACATATGTCCATTTACTGTAAAACTGTTGAATGACCCAAAACAGCGATTAGAGAAAAGTGAAGCAGAGCCTTAGGCTGGGAGCCTAACAGACTAAGTGTACTGTATGTAAAACAGTTAAAACTAGCTCCACCTTGACAGAGACAAACTACATCTGACCGTACAGTTCAATCAACACCTCTCACAAACAGTTTGAACAAAAAGTGAACATACCACAGGATCTACTGTAGGACTGCTGCAGTAGTTTTAGTTGCTGTCGGTGTACCTAATAAACTGGCAGCTGAGTGCATATAGTAACATCTACTCTGTTTGTCTTGTAATTAATCCAGAGTTACTATATAAACAATCCTACACAGTACAGTGAGCTGGCTTCACTTACTACGTATTTCTGCGGTGGCGTACTTTGGGATCATAGAGTCAGTGGTGAGCTCTGGGTGGAGGATGCAGCCGTGTGTGTAAGCGTCCATGGGCAGACCATCCAGCAGCTGACGGTACTGCTGCACACGATCGTGGAGCGGTGAGTCTGCATCAGGAATCAGCTGAGCCACTGTGTCTGAGGGTGAGACGCCGACAGGATAACACCAACACAAAGAGAAGGCATTTTAATGTAGCTTAAAGCCCTGTCCTGGCTCTGTGAGGCAGGCACAGCGACAGAAAAGCAGCAATACACATTCAACAAACTGTGTAAACAAAATAGTTAGTATTCTTTATCTATTTTCTTAAACTGAGGTTTCTAAGCAACCATCATCATGCTTAGTGTTACACAACCATGAATTAACACAAGCTGCCCAGCCTCAGCTGTCAGAGAGACACACAGCATGGTAACTTGCTAGCAGATGACACCTCATCACTCTCTGTAACACACCACTGGGCACATTTCACAAAGCCCGAGATTTAAACAACATTGTAGAGATGTGAAGACTAACACACGTCAGAGAATTTAGGTTGAGTGGAAAAGTGAATCGGTTTAAACTAAAAACACAGTTTAACCCAATGAGATGAAATTCAAGGATGATCCAGAATGAGAGAAAGAAAACAATGAACAGTAACATAAGCACACGATTTCATAAAACACACAGGCGAATTAGGTAACACTGTAAACTCACTGTGCCGATCCCCCAGTGGCCTGCTCTGTTCCATTTATCTACAGCTGTTCAAGCTCAAGCAATAGATTAAGAAATATGCTTCTGCCCTTCACTGCCAAGAGCTAGACAGAAGGTGCCACTCGCACAGTGTCTGTCTCATAAAGGGGTGCTCCAGTGTTTTACTACGTACACTGACAAATTCCACCTTTTATGAGTCAAGCTCCAAAGATGCTGCTTGCTACAGTTCACATTTTGCAACTTAGTAATTACACATTACAGGCCAAAGACCTGTTTGATAAACTTTCATTTTAAAGTTCACAATTAGTTTGTAGCACACACTTTGTAAAACATTATTCTTAGACATGACAAAGCTTTTTCAGAGCCAGAACGCGGTTATACAGTTTTTCACAGGCTGAATAGTACTTCTCATCACTATTAATCTTGATGAGTAACTTTGGTGGCATGTCCCTAATGTATAGCAACCAGTAAGCTTAGCTTAACATAAGTAGGGGGAACATGGAGCAACAGCTGGCCTCAGTCCAATAGTATCAAATAGCACCTACCGACAACTCCAGAACTCACCAATTAACACATTATGTTTTGTTTGAAAAGCATCAATTTGCTGTTTAATGGGGGTTGTGTGCTGCCTCTCTCTGGACCTTCAGCCTCTGCTGGTGGCCTGGTAACTGTGCTGTAATCATGTGTGACTGAAATATCAATGCTTCTAATCCCAGCCTTTCCTGTTCTAGGATCAATTTCATGTTAAAAGATCAATATCTAAAATAAGTAGGCATATTTGAGGTAAATGTATATTTTATCAACAGAGGACACAGTAGACAGTAACTACGTTATCACCAGACGTCTGCAGTTGCTGGCATGAACAACAACCAAGATGGCATGTAAAGGGTCTCTGTATGTAAATGTGTAGTATGGACATAGTCCCGCTGCCAACAGTTCAGCATCTGGGCTGCAAAACATCCCTTCACAGTATAAGCTGTGGTTCCACTGTGACCAGGGTGGCCCCATTTGTTGTTAATAAAAGTGGCAGCTTAGCCTTTATAGATTTGCCTTATATCTCCTCTTCTCTGTCACTCTCTGTTGTCTGGACCCATCACTTTCCTTTGCTTTTTTGCATAAAATACTGGTATCAGTAATGGTATCAGCAACACCAGCCTGGATTTTACCTGCACACTATCGTTCAGAGCCAATAAGCAACTGGGCACACAACCCAGCACAGCAAATATTTGCTTTTACACTGATTTTTGTGTTGATTAAACAAATAAGATATAAAGTGTTAGTTTGTGAGCTTTAGAGGTGACGGTAGGTGGATTCTCTTACCTTTACACAGAGCCAGGCGTTTTCAGCTGTTTCCATACTTTATGCTAAGCTAACCCGCTGTTGGTACGAGGTACATATTTAATGGACAGACAATGGGACTGGTATTGGTATAACCTCCTGCCATAAAACCACTTTTAGCTCTTTGGTTTCTGAATAGATTATTTCTCAAAATGCTGGACTATTCATTTAAAAAATTCTATTATTGAGGGAACCAGCTTTAATATTTTGCTGGCCTAATTCTTGTGGCTGGCTCCGTGCCTCATGGTTGGAAGGGATAGTGTTCGACAGAATGACCCACTGCTGAGATTCAGTACTGAGATTAAGACAGCAGAACAGAGGGAGCTGTTATCTTTGTGCAGGATCCCGGCCATCCAAACGCAGGGACAGCATTGCTGACAAAACAGGGACAGTCAGATGACCACTAGAGGAAGCTTGTGGAGGGTGGAGCTGCACCAGGCAGAGCTCCAGAAAGCTGGGTAATCAGTCCCAGGCCCGGCATGTCATGCAGTGCTGCTGTACATGCTCTATTGCAGCATTATGGTAAAATATATAAGCAAAGAAACAAAAAAACTACCTCATCTCTGACTGTCTTGGAGACTGGGATGCACACATTCAGTTTTTTGGGACAGAATAAGAAAATGCAGAGAGCGGATGTTTGATTGGTCAAACTGTTTTCACACAGTTAGAAGCTAGAGCGCTCTGCTTCATCTCAGCAAGTGGCACTGTGCTGCGCTATACTCTGCTCAGCGTCTCTTTTCTGAGACACTTTCCAGGCCAGCTGCAGCTACGCACAGAGATAAAGCATCTCTGTAAGAATTATCTTCCAGATTGACTTCTGGCTAAAAGCATGTCCAATTTTATTAAAACAAAACAAGGAAACATCTTAACTGCACTACTGTATTACACTCTGAACACTGGAAAATACAGAAGGATGCTACAGTTGCAGATTTTAGTAAAACTCCAACTAACATGCCTAAATAATCTGTAGAGAGCAGTAACAAATAGCTCGAATGGATTGGGCCAAATGAGAAAGAGACACCAAGGTCAATTTCTGCCTTCTAGCCTTTTATTACTGAAGAAGAGGTGAACCTGACCTTCTACAAGCTTTCAAGCATCAGAGCTCTGAAAGAGTGAGCACTAACTGAAGCAAGACAAACTGACCTACTGACCAACTTCCCTCAGACCTTTACTGGTTTGGGGGTGCCAGGGCATTACATAACAGCATCATGTCTCAGCTGGCAATACCATAGGACACAGCACACACTAGATTATAACACAACTCATAAAGTCAACTGGATTCAGTGCATGCATCTTAAAGTTTTCTTACTCTTAGAGCTGCAAAGGCAACCAATGGCATTTATTTCTAAGATGTTAAGCCTGAATCTGAGTCATGTGACAGACTCACAGTGAAGGCACAGCCTGACTAATTTTACATATACTCCTTCATTCTCTTGCTTGTTCAGTCGTTGTGTTCTCTCTAGGTTTGTAGCTGGGTTTCATTTGTCACTTCAACAAATTTCCCCCAAGGGATCACTTCATTTTTGTCTAATTTAATCAAAGGCGTTCATCTCAGTGGCATTGGGGCAAAAGTGTTGTTGGACTGATTTACAGACTTTCACAGTACGGTGCACACTGACACACACTAGGATGACAGATGGCCTAGAACAGCTTCCAAATGTATTTCTTACCCCAGGTTTACACACTGTAGGCTTATATTTTCTGTAGCTATGTCACTCTTAGCAACTGGGCAAACCAGGCAATTGCACCAGGGCCCTAAATTCCAGAAGGCCCCAGCCCAGAAAACCATTGGTTCAATGTGCATTAGTTAGTTTGTATTAAATTAACTGTAAAATTGTTTCCCAAATTCTGGAAGATGCTCCATTAAAACAACTAAAATATAAAAGACCTTAAAATATGCATTATCCCAACATAAAACTATTTTTAAACACAGCACACCTGTGGCCGCTGGTGCTGGTTCAATACCAAGTCTCAGAGTGAAATGTGATTTAATGACATTTGTAGTCTGCAGCTTGCATTTAATTGTGTTACCATTGTTACCCCTGTCAAACCTTCTCACATGACATGCAGTGCAATTTGACAGCATTGGTAGAGTTACCATCAAAATTCTCATTAATTTTTAAGCAGTCTGTCTTTAAAACCAAAGATGACAAATGCAGTTTCTCATCTGTAGCTGACGACCACTGATGTTTCTGCCAGAAATGACAACTGTCGCTGTAGCTAGCGAATTAAGCTAGCATCCATGAGTTGTTGAAAACACTGTCCCCGGCTGACTTTTTAATGTTTCCAGCTGAGTCATTTTAAAAAGAAAATCCTGTCAAAGGTCTTAAATATTCCACTGATGCCTACATACATGATATTGTACTAAAACAGTGAGGCTAAAGCAGTCCAAGAAGCTAGCATCCTCACCGGCTGAAGATATGGATAATATGAAAGGGCATATACTTAGAGTATATAACAATGTGGTTCTAGTTCGTAGTGGTGTTAATGCTAGTATGATAAGAAAAACTGTATACTTAGCTCCTTAGCACTCACCCTGTGAAGAATATGCTTCTTGGCTTTGGAAGGAACACTGTCACACTGCTACTACAATGGGCAGTAAGCTAATTACTCAGACAAACATTGTTTAATCACTTTTTCACTTATGTGTTAAGGTTTGGAAAGACTTAAGACAGCACACCCCCAAACTTCTTAGATGCTGAGTGTCTCTCTTGCCACAGCTCTGTGCACACCACCACTTCAACGCGTAGGGAAGACTTGCTGGGCTTAATTTAGGTGGCTAAGCTATGATTGGGCAACTGCTGTCAGATGGAGCGGCCGCCAGTTAGAGTCCAAGCATGTGGTGACCTGATGTGTCTATGCTTTTAGTCATGCTGGTAAAATCAAAGTTAAAAGTGAAGCAGAAAGAGAGAAACAGCATCATCAGCCGGGAGCCACATTGTTACTGTACCATACCTCCCACAAAGTTTTTCTCCAGGTAATCTATAATCTGGTTGTAGTCACTGATGATGGTGTCCCCGTGGAGGAAGACGGGGACCTCCTCTCCCAGGTTCAGCCTCATGAACCAGGGCTCCTTGTGCTCCTGTAGCGGCAAGCTCACATCCCTCTCATCACACACCAGCCCCTTCTCGTTGATGACTAGACGTACCTGCAATGATAAGCACATGTTTAGCTTAGTTCCTGAGGAGGTGGATGACACTGCATGTCGCAACTACCTCCTGATACTCGGTCTGCCTTTTTGTTCCTGGGTATCAATCCAGGTAAACTGAAAGATTTGCATACACACTAGACACCACACCACTTTTAGGATAATAAATAAAACAGGTGGATATAGCATTCACAAGGCAAAGTGGAAGATGTGTTGTGGCTGTAAAAAACATTCTCCAGAAAGTTAAATGCAAAAGCAGGATGAAGGCCGATGACCCATTTTAAATGAAACACAGCTAACAAATCAAACTGTTGCTGAAACGAGTGATCACAGTAGAACCAGTGCAAAGCACACTGGCTAACTGGTTCGGCTCCTAGTTTATGGCACAGACATTCTTATGTTGGTGTTGCATAAAATGAACAGGTTGAGCTGAAGTGTTTGTGTGTTCCGGCAAACTAATGGGATATTTTACAGCGAGGTAAAGGCTGACCAAGGAACATGCAGGACAGTCAGGATTCATGGCCAGTGGGATGAAGGAAAAGCCATAGTGCATGGATTAATGAAAGGAGATGACACTTTGGGTCCACAGAGCTACATTTTGACCAATTAGGAGAAACAGCAGAATGGGAGTTTTGCTAAATGTGGCCAGACAAAATAAAACTAAATGATTTAGTAATACAAACACAGTAATTACAGCAGGAGCTGTGGTCCAGACAGAAGGAACAAAGCTATAAATGGAGTGGCAATGTCAAAGGAAATAGCTTCTTAAATGTCACATCTCAATGGCACTGTTTCCTCATTTTATGAAGGATTTCTATATAAAGCGTAGATATAAAATACTTCCGGTCCCAAGTCTACACTGCTGCAGTGATGCCCACAATAAGAGAGTGTCATTGTTGCAACAAGAGACTGTTATATAATATTATTAGTCACTCTAGTAATGATGCCAAGTGGTTCAGGTGCCTGGGAGGTGCAGAAACACTCCTTGTCCTTCATAATATACAGTACCTTAAACTAGAACTTCATGTTACTGCTGTTTGTTGCTGTCAGTGGTGAAGAGGAATACAGTACACACAGTTACTAAGTACCTAAGTATAATTTTGAGATACTTTTGCATATTTCCATTATATGCATTAAATACTACTCCACTATGTGCTACTATACTGTACATCTTCTCCACTACACTTCAGAGAGAATTAATGTACTTTTTACTCTGTAGCATTTACAGCATTTGACAGTCGGTGATACTTTTCAGATTCAGGTTTTACATGCAGAACATACAGTATGATGAATAAATAAAATATAATGCATTTTATATATTTAACTTCTCCACATCATACGCAAAAATTTAATAACATAAAGTATTATATAATAATAATATAAACTCCTGTTGATGTATTAATGACAAAGTCATTAAAATAAGACTGAGTATGCAAAACAACCTTTAAGAATAGATTCCAGTTTTTGACCTTTTTGTTATTATGTTTAATGTGTCTCGGAGCTGTTTGCAGTAAAACAACAACAGACCTTTCCCCTCTAAGCTTTTCCAGCTGGTCAAGGTCTACACTGGGCCTCCAGTAGCTCACAAAACCCCCCAAGGATGAGAGGGAGGTCCATGAGGTGAACATAAATTTGTAGGACAGAACTTTATTTCTTTTCTTCCACATTGGTCATCTCATGACTCTGCAGATTTATCTACTGGCCCTTTGGAGGGGGTAGAGCCCTTGGTTGGGAACCTCTGGTTAGAACTACCTGACTGTAACTGTAACTGTTTATAAAATACACTGGTTTACAGTAGTTTATGCACCTGTGCATCAGCACTGACAGTAATATATGATAGTAAATGACCCATTTTTCTACAGAATGAGTGCTTTAACTTTTAATACTGTATGTTTCACTGATAACACCTTTGTACTTAGGTAAAGTTAGGAATGCAGGCCTTTTACTTGTAAAAGAGTTTTACATTGTATATCTGAATACTTGTTCCACTACTGTCTGTTTATGCACTATTACACTGGAAATCACATGAAGGTTATTCTGGTTGGCCAGATGTTGGCATCATGACACTCTGCCTGCCACACAGACAGAAACCAGCACAAGGTGGAAAGAAGGTGGACTGGAGTGTACATCTGTAATCCGCAGGCCTTCAGGCTGCCAGTCCTGTATTGATCTGTGAAGATGGCCTCTAAGTGTACTCTTACTCCATGGCATCGAGCCTCCGCTGTCTCAATCTTTACTGAATCCACTGTGTTCACAAAGCATCACTCATGTGAGCAGGATGAATTTACTGTCTGGCCCGCTTCAGGCCACAGGAGCACAGTTAGTTATAGTCAGTCATGAAACCTTATTAACAAGGGGGGGGTGCAGAAGAAATTCAGCTGCACAGGTTTTGACAGACTTGTAAATAATCCCCTGACCATTTGAAGATGACAGTGTCATCACAGAGCAAATGGCTGTATGAAGCTGTATGAAGCTGTATGAAGTTCTGCTTGGCCTAATCTCATAAAAGTCATTCCAATAAAAAGAACTGTCATATATCATTGTACAAATAAATATCATCAGGACTGCTATGCAAATTGAGTACAATCATTTTTAATGACATCCATCTGTATTGGGCCCAACACGCTCTTCGCTGACTGCACTGTCACTCCTGATTGTGAAGTCACTTCAGCTCCAGGAGTGAGGTGATCATGGTGACAGTGAGCCTGGTGTTGACAATCACACACAATCACCACTCAGACTTCGGTGGCTGCAAGCCAACAGACGTGCCTCACAGCTGACGTATCACTCTGAGACCGATCATCAGCTCAAGGTTGTGAGTCTGGAGTGGAAAGGGACACACGGTCACTCCACCCTTCACTTCACAGACACGCTGCTACGGCTGTTCACATGCTGCAGACGTCTGGGACCATGTACTGGTCCACCGTCATGGAAAAACATCTAACCAATCATATTGATTGATTTGAGATAAAGATAAAACACATAAAGGGTTCCATCTAATGACTGTTTTAATTATTGATTAATCTGCCAATTACTTGTTTGGTTAATCAAATCATAATTTGATTCTGTCAAACAGCAGAAAAAAGTAAAGAAGACCCAGCACCGTTTTCTAAAACCCAAGGGGAAGTCATCAGCATCAGAGCTATCCAGACTCTTAGTGTTTAGGTCAAGCTCAAATAAAACTGTTAGTTTCAAGTGTGAGCAGCTGTGGTTGTGGGTTTTTTCCCGTTTTGTTTTTTGTATTATTACTGTAAATAAGCACTGTTTCTCATTGTTAATTTCTTTCCTATAGTTTTAATGTAGACAGGCTTGTACTTTTTATTAAAAACACATTTTCTAATGCAGTTGTTCATCTTTTCTACTAATGACTCAACAAGGAGAGTATTATGCTCCATCCAAGCCACAGATGTGTTCACATTTTCTATGGTAACAGGACTTTTCCACTTTTGCACCCAAAACACCTCCACCCGCTTCATAACTCTGCTCTGATTAGACCACCCCTGCATGGAGAAATACTGTGTTTCCGAGTCCACACACTTCTGGGGATTAGAAGTCTAAATCCCAAAATGGACAAGCCCTGTGCTATCACTGTGGTATTACAGGGCTCAGACTTCAAAAAGCTCCCCCAGAAACACGGTGTCTGTCTTCATGACAGATGTTTATGCTGCGGTGATTGCTAACATGCATATTTCAGAGTTCTGACTGTCAAAAGACAACATTTAACAGAAAGTACAGGTTACTGTCTGTCAAGGTAATTTACTGCAAAGGAAGCTCTACAGGGGGAGATGGCCTTTGGTTTGTTTTTCACATTATTGTAATCAATTATTCAATATGTCATGTGTCACACAGGCTGTGGCCACATTCACCAGTGCGGAGACAAATCAGGTTTATCATGTCAATAAACTGTTGACGCTGATGACATGAAGGGCGGTTTATGCAGAGGTACACGGCACGATATTGACCAGCAATCGTGTTTTTATGTCGAGGAGCTCCATGCTGCAGCGCTTCCTAAACGTGAGGCATCTGCCCACATGCATGATCATAATCATATTGTGGAGGGATAGACGTGCAGGGATAGACGTGCACAAAAACATGCTTTGAGCGCAATAACAAATAAACACAAGGAGTTCCACGATGTAGCATCATGTCATGCAAAGAGGCACCTCCATTTTCAAGCTCTTTTTTTACCTTTTGGGACGTGAAAGACTGCGTCCAGTGGTACAAAACGAGCCGGTCTTTGTTGAAGGGTTTGGGCTCTGCCGTCGGTTCTTCGCTCTCCTCCCCGTCTGTGATCTTGCCGTCTCCATCCATGGCCGAGATGGGCCACCAACTACAGTTAGTGGGGGTAACATTGTTGGAAGACGCCATGACAGAGCGTTTTGTGCGTGTGGACGAGAGGAGCGAATAGGGAGGAGGGAGAACACAGGGGGTGGGGGTGAGGAGGACTTCAACTCGAGCTGAGCATCTTCTGTTCACGC
>NW_018128357.1:22993-51713 GCF_001952655.1 Monopterus albus
ACAAACGGAGGTTCTGGGGGGGGAACACACGCAGCCTAAATCACATACAAATGGATAGTTACTCGAACACGCTGCTACAGTGAAGTCAAGGTGCAATATACACCACATGATGAGCTACGCACAGACATGCGCACTGGGAACCCGCGGAGGGAGCTCTACGGTGGAAGGTCAGCGGCTCCTCTAGGTCACAGTTAAAGATGTTTTGGAAAGGCAGTATTGAATATTATCTGTCATTTTGTACTCTGGGGGAAATGGCGAGAAAAGTAACAGTTAAAAATCCTGCTTTGAAATTAATTACCAAGAAGTGGCTGCAAAAAAAAAAATACACCCACAGAAAAAGTAGTAAAAGAAGCATTGTGCTTTTTACTCCGCTATTATCAGACAGCTTTTGGTTAATTGTATATTAAGATGTTACACACAAAACATGGTGACCTTATAACATGCAGTGATTTCCATCATTTCGGTTTGTGATGCACAGACATGTTGGGCCCCTGGTCACCTGCCTATGAGCTGTTACCATGATGGTTTCATTCCACCTGGTGGGACCTCGTCTCAGTGCCAAGGGAAATGTACAGATATGGAATGCTTATGTGTACTTGGATGGCTGAATAACTAAGGAGGTCTGCTCTCGGTGAAAAGGAGTATAATTCACAAAACAGCATAGATCCAAGTCCAAAGACAAGGCTGTGTAGCGGAGCTGTGTGTCCTCTTCTTTCCTTCAGAATGATCTTGTGGCCCTTTGGATGGGCCCAACCACTATGTTGGGAAACCCGGGGTTAACTTTAGTTGTTTTCACATGACCCATAGTGCGAATAAAGCTGTGTTTAATCAAACTACCAACACTTGTTGTTTATCTGAGTGCTGACTGCACTGGGCATAAACAAGACTAGAGGCATCAGGGTATACATCACACAGAAGGAGGTAAGTGGGGCATCAGCAGAGGCCCTGCTGCAGCTTTTTACATCAAGGGCCCTGTAAAACATTAATACAACCACAAGAACACCATTAAAGAATGTATTAAAAATTACACAAGTCATTAAATATGGTATAATTGTAGTTTGCAAGGGTAGCTACTACTCATTACCATTATCTCATTATCCCATTTCATTATATCTCCCATTCTTTGGCACATTAAACTGTTTATTATTGACTGATATTACCAGTGTTGGAAACTCTGTACATTTATGGAAGCACTTTAGTTCAGTACAGTTTTGAGGTGTTTGTAGCCTATTTTACATGAATATTTACATTGTATGATTCTTTTCCACTTAATGTTAGAGTCATATATTGTGTTTTAATTATTCAGCATCATTTTGCATGAATGTATTAGATACTTTTACTTAGGTAATCACTGTGAGTATGTCTTCCACTATTGCTCATTATTATTCCAAAAAGTTTAGCAGTTTACAAAGTGAGATGTTGTAGTTACTCATAATGACCAGCAGAGGGAGTAAGATGCGCACAGCGCAGGACAACACTGACTGTATTTAAAACTGGTGGCACTTTTAAAATCATATGTGATTATGAGAGGATTTTTTTTGCAGTAAATTGAACCTTTGCTTTCCTGCATGTTATCCAGTAGGTTTTACAGTAACTGTATCCAGTAATTTGTATACACATTTTAGATTTAAACAACAGACATACGGTTATAAATAAATGGGGTCATGATTACCACAAAAGCTCTTTATTTCCAGTAGAATACTGTAGAAATATCCTGATCCAGTCTACCATAAAGTCATAAGATCTGAGAGCCATACAGGAACATGGGAATTACAACGATATATTTCGCTTCAGAGATCTGTTTTATCAAGCTTATTGGAGAATAACTATGTTCAAACGGCATTAGCTGCGGACATAAGGACAGGATAAACCCTTCAGCTGAGTCCTGAACGGCATGTCCCAAAGTGGCAAGACTCTGGTATGACTCCTTGCAGGCAGCAGAGTAAGGCCTGGGTTGTATTTTTGGAAGGGTTGGGGGGTGAGGGGGGTCGCCTTGTTAGGTCTGCTAAAATATTTCCAACAGCAGTGACTGTCAGGAGAAAGCTGGGTGGCAGGCACAGGGGGAGAGGGGCTTTTCTCTGTGGCCACCCGGAGAAGCCATGTAAGATCTCTGGCTTATCAAGACAGAAACAATTCCAATGAGTATCCGGTAATTGGCTCCAAACTTGTAACAGCATAACTGATTCAGCAAGGAAACTGTACAGTCGTACATGAGTGGAATCGACGAATCCAAGAAGACACTAGAATAATCTGGAGAAAAATAACTAATCTAAAGTGTCTGTAAACGTGACAAGCTTCATGGACACGCTCAGAAATCCCCATATCTGCAAAAGAAGAATCCCCCTAAAGTTCAGCACCAAGGATATCGCCAGGCAGTTTTGATGCTAGGTGAAGGTGAAGTCAGATTGTCAGCTTTACTTTCTGATCGGTGCGTTTTTGCGCGTCCATAAGGTATGAGTGGAGGTCGCTTTGAGTTTGACGACGGAGGAGCTTATTGCGGAGGCTGGGAGGGGGGCAAAGCTCATGGCCACGGCATCTGCACCGGACCCAAAGGCCAAGGCGAGTTCTCGGGGTCCTGGAACTACGGCTTCGAGGTGGTGGGGGTCTACACCTGGCCCAGTGGAAACACCTACGAGGGTTACTGGTCGCAGGGGAAGCGTCACGGTCTGGGAGTAGAAACCAAAGGACACTGGATTTACAAGGGGGAATGGACTCATGGCTTCAAAGGGAGATATGGCACCCGGATCAATGTTGACAGTGGAGCAAAGTATGAAGGAACATGGAATAATGGGCTTCAGGATGGATATGGAACAGAAACATATGCTGATGGAGGTGAGAGTCGCGTATAATGGAAGAAGTACTTGATCATTCATTTAAGTCAAAGCAGCAATACCACACTTTAAACATTGTATTAAAGTCATGCATTCTATTTTTCTCGACAAATACTTCAGCAAGCTCCCAAATGTTGCACTGATTAGCCTATACAGAATCGTCCTTTTAAGAGAAATTTGTTGCACACACTTTAAACATTGTATTAAAGTCATCCATTCAATTTTTCTCGACAAATACTTTAGCAAGCTCCCAAAAGTTGCACTGATTAGCCTATAGAGAATCGTCCTTTTAAGAAAAATGTGTTGCTTTAAGGTGTAAACATCATTTTCATGTTGCAGCTGATAAACGGGAGCAAACGTTACCTACTGCATATGCCAAGTGTAACCTATAAAATGCATCGTGATGTATTTGATAAACATATTTTTTGTAATTCTAATGACTTCAAACTGGGAATTTCCCCAGGGATCCCATAATAAAAGTAATAAGTCAGAATGTATTATATAAGCAAATTGTATGTATAAGCAACTAAAGTGACCAAATAAATGCAGAGGAGTAAAAAGTCAATTATTTGCCTCTGAAATGTATTAAAGTAGAACTATGAGGTGGTAGGAAATGGAAATGCACAAGTAAAGTATTCTCCATAAATATTTATAAGGCAAATCAAATGCATTATATGTAAAAATCATATAGTTTGTAAATTAATCTGTAAACCCAAGCTATTGGAGTATAAAGTAGCCTAACATAGAAATAGAAGTATATATTACTGAAATATAATTATTGAATCACAATGCAGCATTTAATGTTGTAACCATTGACATAGGACTAATTTAATATCTTTATATCCTGTTTCAAAGTTTAATTTACTGTAAAAAAAATACACCACATTTATTAATCATGTTTTATTTTAACCTGCAAAGTAACTTGAATAAATGTAGTGGTCAAAAAAGTGCAATATTTTCTAAGAAATGTAATGAAGCAGAGTATAAGGCACAGCGGACCATACTCAACTAAAGCAGTGGCCTACCTCAGAATCGTATTTAAATTGAGTAAGTTGAGAAAAAAGCTAGTTTAGATATTATAGGAAATGATCTCTAAATCAAGCAACAGTAAAGGTAAGGTAAAGTCAAGTCAGATTTTATTTTCATAGGGCACAAGTACAATTTTACCTTAAATAAAATGGAAGAAACCTCAGGAAGCTGAGGAGAGATCCCTCTTCCAGGACAGACATGCAATAAGTGTGATATGTACAGATTGGAGCAGATTACTGTTGATTGTAAAACATATGTGAAGAATATGATCCAGGAGGGTGTTGAGCAACTTCCATGTGCTGCCAAACAGACCTGAACCACACAGCGTCCTCTCTACTATGAAGCCCTGGTAGGAGGACAGGCTAGGCAAACACACACGAGGCAAAGCACAAGTACGCCCTTCACACATCTGGAGAATGAAACAAGCACAAAGAAGGAGACAGAGACAAGGGTAACAAGTGTACTGTAGGTGATGCAAAGACAAAGATGAGCCTTATGGTCTTTTATGATGAGTGGGTATAACCAGAAGACACTGTCTCTCTGCTGCTGCCAGTGAAGAGGTGCTTACAGCTTGTTGGAAATAAACCTCAAAGGAGTGTTTCCATTTTGGTAAACTACACTATCACCAGTAGTGGTTAATTATGTAGGAGTAGTAATAGGCCCACTGATTCATAAAAATACTCTATTAGAAGTACAAGTATGAATATGTGATTTTTTTTTTCACGTGAAACTGTACAGTGCATGAGCAACATGTGCTTAATATACCAAAAGTAAAACTACTCATGATGCAGCAGCACATTTTTAAGCTCATGTTCTGATCACTGAGGGGGTGTACCTGGTGTATCACCGTTGACCCCTCTGGAGACACCGTGGGCTCATCAATGAACCATCAAAGAAGTAGGGTGCCCACCTGATGACTCCAATGATATTCCTACTACCCTCCATTTCACCACTCTAATCCCAGTACCAGTATCAAGAACATTATTACAGGGACTGAAAAATTCAATTCTATTAGGTCCACTGTAAAACCTGAATCTGCTAAATGACTATAGCTCTCAAATAAATGTAGTGGAGTACAATGTACATTATCTCCTATGGTGCCCCCAAGGGGTGGCCGGGGGGCGGTGGGGGCTATGGCCACCATCCTAAAATTATTGGCCTTCTTATTGGCCCCCTGACAAGTGACAGACCCCAGTTATTTTAATTCTTTGCAAAGCAAGTCCTTAAAAATCTTATGTCCATTTAAGACTGAGTTGAATTTTGAAGGGAACATTCTCAAGAAAACAGGTTGTTTTTTTTTTAAATAAAACTACTGAAGTGGAACACCAAGTTAATAAATTATTGAAATTATAAAAATAATTAAGTGTGAAATCTAATGTGTGTTATTGTAATTGCATCAGAACTTTAGGTCAGATATTTTTGCATCCATAATTCTTTATTGTTATGATGAGGGAACCAAGTGTAAGCAGAAAGGCTCAATAGTCAGACCCAGGCAGATGTATTCAAACAAGAACTTTATTTATGAAGGGCTTCACTAGAGGTCGATGCCCCAGTCAGGGATCAGACAAGAACCCCCAGGGATCCAGATATCAGAGCTGGTCAGCAGGTGATAAGGCCATGAGCCGGAGAGACAGGGTGTCGAGCTGATCCTGAGATGTGGGGTGAGGGCTGGCTGAGGGCAGGCGCAGGAGTGGTTAACAGGTCCAGCGAATCTCAGGTGAGGCTGGTGGACCAGTGGTATCATCATCGGGGAAAGCAGGTAGCTGGGCTGTTGCAGGCTAGGGAGCTGACAGGGTGAGTTTGGCCACCGGACTAGGGGTAGCTGGGTTGGCATAGAGGTAGCAGGTGAATAGTGTAGGTGTTGGTTCAGAAGCAGCCCAGGAACAGCAAGGAGGAACAGGTGAGTTGGCTACAGGATTGGGAGGGTCTCGACCGAGTAATGGCACCATCAGGAGCAAACCAGGCAGGAACGAGGCACTGAGGAGAGTAGCACACACAGGAACAAAGGAGACTCACACAGTACTGTGGTGATATCAGGAGCAAACCAGGCTGTAGTGAGGGAACACGCAGGTTAACAGAGCTAACACCAAACCAGAGATGATAACACAAGCCAGTAGGTTAAACTGAACAGAGTAGCATGAATAGAGTAATGGACCAGCAAGTGGCTGAGAGAAAGGAGGTGGTATATGTAACTGAAGACCAGGAGATGATTGGCAACAGGTGAAAACAATGAACGCTGATTGGAACCGTGGTAAAACTGGGGCAGGAGAAGTGGAGCAGAACAGGAGGAAAAACAAAATAGAAGAGCAAGAACAGGAAGTCCAAATCATAACATTAATTTTATTCTATAAAATACAGATAGAAAATTCAAGCTGCTTGTAGAATTTTTAGTCACCTAGAGTTTTGACATTTAAATACAATTTCAGTTCAAGGCTATGATTTTAAAAATAGAAGATAGTAGCAAAAATGATGAAATATGATGTACTGGACATAAATATTGTTAGCTAATATTTGGTGTTTATGTTTAAGCAGCCCACACACTTAATGTATTGGTGATGATGCATTTGAATAGGAATAATAATTAATGATTCCTTGGCTGATCTCATGTGAATATCATAGTTTCATATTCACATGAGTTCAGCCAAGGATTTAAACAGTACACCATTTATTTTACACAATAATATAGTATCATATAGTATAGTAATGTAGTATTTTTACCCTTCTGTTAATTTGCATAGCCTGAAACCCCTCTATGCTGTACAGCCATTGTAGTGTGCCACCCCAAGGTTCCTACTGGCTCTATCTGACCCACCCCCCCACTAAATATTTTCTATAGCTGCCACTGAATATCACCTTTTGAAATTTAGTGAATAAGAAGCACAGAGTAAACTCAAATAGTGTACAAGTAGTGCATGTTAAAATTGTATCATACTTGAGTGAATGTGCTTTCTTCCCACTACTGACCATCAAGTACTTGTTGTCAATAGGCCCGAGTCCTCCAACGGAGTGGTTAGTCGTGTTAAAGAATCCTGGACATTCTGGTAGTACCTGGATATTGCTCAGTTCATTCACATATATAAGTTAGACAAAAAAAATATATATATATAGCTTGTGTGATAGCAGTGTTTCCCTCCTTAACAGCTGACTCATTAGTTTTAGGTCCAGTCTGGTGGAAGTTGCAGTGGGGGATGTGACACCACCAGATGCCATCATGTAATAATAGCCCCCAAGCCTCATGCCTTTCTGGCCTCACAGGCTGAGGCCTAGCTGGTGTAATGTTTACCATGCTCACCACCTTATTTTAGCATGCTAACATTTGGGGATGTCATTAGTTTTGCAGGTATTTGGTCATAAACCAACACTGTGAATAATTTAAACCTGATGCTGAATGAAAGATTAAGGGATCACCTACATAATTTTTATTCATCCTTTGATTGTCATGAATATTTGTAAAATAAATAAATAAATAAATAAAAAGCAATCCAGTCAGTCGTTAAGACATTTCTCTCAGAACTACAGATGTCAAACTCATGGTGACTTTCAGAGAAAAATCAGGTTCCACAGTCAAGTTAGAGTTGTCCTCTGGAAACCAGGAATGTTTGTACCAAATTTCATGACAATTCACTGTAAAGTTGTTGAGCTATTTCATTCCGGGGTATTAAAACAACAGACGCTGACATTGCCATAGAGTTGTGCGTCTTATGTTTAATCTGTGGTTCAAAGTGTTGACTCCCTGTTTTCTGATGTTTGCAGGTACTTTCCAGGGTCAGTTCACTGGCGGGATGCGGCACGGCTATGGTGTTCGTCAGAGCGTCCCCTATGGCATGGCAGCAGTTGTCCGCTCCCCCCTACGTACCTCTTTGACCTCCCTGCGCAGCGAGCACAGCAACGGCACTGTCTTGCAGCAAGACATCCCCATCATCACCACTACCAACACCTCAGGTGAGGAGACGCGCGTTGCCACCCCTACCCAGCTGGGACCATCCCGTGGAGGCTTCGCACTCAGCCTCCAGGTGGACCCAGAGGCAGTGAAAACCAAGAAGAAGGGCCTGTTCAGTAGGAGCTCCCTGCTGGCCAAACTGAAGAAGTCAGACTCAAGCACCTCACTGTCCAGCCAAAAGAGCAAGATCAGCTTCCTCAGACCAGAATCGGCTCTCAGCTCCAATGCCAGCGACACCAACTCCACCATCAGCCTTGGGGACGAGAGCCTAGCCGGAGCTGAGGATTTCCCCCCAGTGGAGGCTGATATTGATGCCACCACTACAGAAGTCTACATGGGCGAGTGGAAGAACGACAAGCGCTCAGGATATGGAATAAGCGAAAGGTCCAGTGGACTGAAGTATGAAGGGGAGTGGCTGAACAACCAGAGACATGGCTACGGCTGCACCACCTTTGCAGAGGGAGGGAAGGAAGAGGGCAAGTACATGAACAACATGCTGGTGAAGGCCATGAAGAAGAGGGTGATCCAGCTGAAGGGAACAAAGATCAAGCAGAAGGTGGAGCGGGCGGTGGAGGGAGCTCAGAGGGCTGCAGCTATCGCCAAGCAGAAGGCAGAAATTGCTGCCTCGAGGTAAGAGGAGACGAGTGTAGAGATGATTTTCCATACTTCTGTTTCGCCTTGTCTAGGGGAGACATATTACACAGGCAGACTGTTTCTTATGAGGTCTACTCTAGCCCCAGTCTGTACTTCTTATTTTTTAACATTACAGTTGAATCACTACGTTTTACAGAAAAATACTGTATGTGCCCAGTGCTCTCTAAAAATCCCATTATTTAACTACATGTACTGCTGTTCTGAAGGTATTTCCAGAATCTTCAAATGCTCTTCTAACCATCTGGGTGAAAAATGTGCTGCTCCGTGACAAAAGTTGTGCCTCTGTTTCCTAATTCATACAACGATGGTAGTCGGAAATGATAAACGTCTGTGCTCAATTTGTACAGCATGAAACAAAATGTTTGTTTACTCATTTTCTATTTGTCTATATTGAGGTTATTTTCATACAAGAAAGAAAGTACTGCATCTGCTCATGTCAGCATTTATCGTCTCATTTTTCAGTCAAATACATTTGGGGAGATAAAATCCAGTGAGCAAACATATTGTTTTTCCTTCGCTGAATTTGTTGCCCCTCATCTGGCCTATGGGATGTGCACAGAGCTATCTCTATGTATGTTGTTGTAGAAAAAAAATCAAAAAATGTGTTTTTTTTCTTGCAAAATGAGCAAAGAGATAAAAACCGTCTGCCTGGTGACATAATGCAGTAGGAACTAGTTTTGCACCACTCAAGAAAACTATTTGGAAAGATTTTACTAGTTGACACTGTTATGTCACAACTTTATTTTGTGCTGGCAGTGTATATGATAGTTCAACAACTAAGACTGGACTAACCTTTAAAGATGCTCTGCCCCAAGTTTCAGTTTGACAGCATGCTAGCTGATTTGGTTCAGTGACCTTTTGAGTCCATCTTAGCAGAGGGTTAATTGACATGGAAGTGAAATGTTTTTTTAGCTTGTCTAGCACATGAAGACAAGAATGCAACAAAATCTTACAGTATGTCACTGAAAAATAAACAGAAGAACTCTGGGCTCATACCAATAAAACCAGACAAACAAATGAACAGACATGAAAGTGCAAATAAATGCAGCATAAACTACATCATAAATGGAGAAGCACTTTCACAATTCAAATGGTAACAATATTTACTTCCTATTAAGTGCTAACACCAGCATGCTAACATATTCACAGTGACAGTAACATGCGATATTTAGCTTATTTAACATTTTAATTTAGTGCGTTTGCATGCTAGCACTAAAACCTTTATGTGCAGATTCCACCACACTCAGGAAGAATTGATGCGTTAGTAAATTCTTGCTATTGAGGCAGCAGATGGGAATGTCTGTGATTTTGTAGGCAGCTGGTAATAAACCAAAGTAGTGGTCTAATTAAAATTTTGACCTGTGATAGGGTTACGGAAAAATTCAAAGAAGCCTTAAAGTCATTAGAAAGTTCTAAAGTCATTATAAAACAAAAGTTTGTGCAAAGTTCATGGAAATTCAGCCAACTGTTGTTGAGGCATTTCAGTCTGAACTAAAGCAGTCGTCCAATAGACTGCCATCCAACTCTGCACTCATGGGTAAAAAAACAATAAACAACACTTCACAGAAATAGTAATTGTCATTCCTTGCAATCCCAGATTCACAAAAGTCAGTCATTGATGTTAAACATTCACTGAAATAAAACTGTTTCATCAACATTTTCTGTGTCCAGATTTCTAACCAGTGACCATACTGACCACAGAAACTAATGGCATATTTGGTTGAAGGCATGAGGCTGGGTTATGTTATGTAAGTTTAGTTTTAAAGAGTCTTGTTTCACGCAAAAATAAAGGAATAGTTTAACCTTTTGGGAAATTTCTTTCTTGCTAAGAGGAGATAAATAACACTCCTGTGTTTCTGAAAAAGGACTTAACAGCTTCTTTGTTTTATTCTCTGGCAAACCAAAGGCTACAGAACTTCTCAGGAAGAACAGAGCAGTGTTTCAGCAAGGTATAAGGGCACTAACACTTTTAGTTACATCTGTATAACATGTTTATCACTGAGCTTTAGATGTGGTTGCTTTTGAACAAAGGCAGGCTATCTGTTTCCCCCTATTTCCAGTCTTGTGCTAAGCTAGCTTCATGTTTAGCAGAGAGAGTATTATCAGTCCTCTCATCAAACACCTAACAAGTGTCAAACTGTGAAACTATTACTAACTTAGTGAGTGACCAGTTCTATGATTATGTATCAGTATGGCATGTTTCACTGCTGATCATGATTAATCACTCTATTATCTGTCTGACAAAGAAAGTGCATATGAGAATATTTAAACCTCTTACAAATCACAGCGTATTGTGAAATCACTTCATATGAATTCAGTTGGACTGTAATTAATCATGTTTTTCTCCTCTAGCAGTGTCTTCAGTTTGTCTGTGACCGTACAAGGCAAGTGGTGTTTTTGTCCACCGCTGCCTGTTTACAGCAGTGGGACATGCACTGATGGACTGCAGATCCCTGTCCCAGCAGAATGAAATCTAAATATTGTATTCAAAGGATAAGCAGTATATGAGAGTTATGGACCGGTGCTCACTGTATCAGTGCTTTAGGCTCACCTAGAGCCACCTGTGCAGAGCTGAGGATGGACCCAAACACTTGGCAGCCTATTTATATAAGACTGCTTTCAAAAACACCACGGTGGCCTTTACTTCGTCCAAACATGACCTCTTAGAAAAGTAACTCAGCATTTACTCAGGTACTGAATTTAAGTACATATTTGGGTACATACACACAGCCACATACACAAGAGGATCAAAATATAGATATACCTCTAAATATAATGTAGTCCAGTACAACACCACCTTTAAGTATGACCTCAATAATAAATATATAATCGAATTTATACATTTATGACAATTTCACCAAAAAATGAAACAGTTTGAGCTTCATAAACACATGTTAAGGTGGAAGTGCTGCACTGAAGTGCATACAATTTGTACAGGTGTGACTATTAATGTGGCCAGACAGTTTATATTAAACCAGTCTTTGGCTTTCCCACCTAAACCTTTCACATGGTTTCATTCAAGTAGCTGCATTCATTTAAAGTAACTCTAAGTTATCCAGTGTTTCACATAAATGAACCCACATTTGTTTAGCAAAACTTGGTGTTCTTTCTTCTTTCCTCTCCTATTAATCATCTCATGACCTCTCAGAATTATCTGGTGACCCTCAGGAGGGACCTGGGTGGATTAGTAAAGTATGTCTTATACAACGATGCATCTGCATTGGCAATCTAAAGTTATTTTAATAATATGTCAGTTCCAGGGACCATTTTCTGCTTAAAAAATGTTATTGGTAATACTTCAGTATTTTTACTTAAGTCAGATTTTGAATTAGGGACATTTACTTGTGATGGAGTATTTTTGGTACATCTACTGAATTATATACTTCCAGCACTGTGGAAGACAAACTAAACAACAGTGTTGTCCTGAAAGTAAGATCCATCATTATATAAGCAGTGGAGACATGACACATCTGTTCCTGGCAGTGGTTCCTTCACTCCATAACCCTTTGGCAGCGAGGCTGAGGGTTAAAAATACATGTACAACCGATGCACTGCATACGATGCCAGACCTGGCCTCTTCAAGTCTAATTGGCTGAGTGTTCATTGGCATTCAGACACTGTGCACATTGTTCTGTTGTGTGGTCTGTCAGCCGGGCGTCTGCAGGCAGACCTGTGCGGCAGGACACTGTGTAAATGACGCACGCACTAGGGCCCCATGGTCACAGAGGAGCCCTGACTAAATATGGACAGGTGCACTCTTGCTGTATCACAATCACAAGGGAATGCAACAGCTGATTATCCCCCCTCCTTCTGCTTTCAACCCCCATCTTTCCTGACACAGACACATACTCAGACTGTTTTCTTATGCTGAAATGGTCTCTTTCCTTTTGTCTGCACAGTTAATTCACTCACTCCTGTAGTGTTTTAGCTCATCAAAAGGTTGTCCAGTAGTATACAACCTGACAACAGCAGTCCTCTTGTTGGCTTTGTCCGTCACCCACTCAAAGCTTTAGCTGCCCTGTTAGCTAGCAGCCGGTTCATCTTGCATCAGCAGTGGTGTCAAATGGTTCCATGGATATAAATATGACAACTCATAAGCAAGTGCTTGGGTATAAAGGCTTAGCGTATATATGTACAACACCTTGCTTTAGATCAGCAGCTTGGATTACGTACTGTACTGCTGATATGAGCATTTTGTGTTGTGAGCGTGTTGTGTTGCTAATAAACAAAGTTCAGGTCTGACCTCAGCTCAGGACCATTTAGGCTCTGTTTTTATAAGTTACTTATTTAATGAAAAATAATGCTAGACAAGAATAAAAGCAACTGGTTAGTAATTAGAAAAACTGATGAGATCTCAACAGCTATAGCTGCAACCTTTTAGCGGTGCTACAGTACCGAGGTTGCAGCTAGTGCCTAGTGTATATGTATTTTGGTGCAGCAATTGAAGCATTCAGTTATCTTTTTATGCAAACTAAATCACTCTTTCATACTCCCTCTGTCTTTGCCTCTATCGCGCTCTCACACATACATACATACATGCTCAGGCACAGTTGGATAGAACCCTCCACAAAGATCTAGTGGCACATGCCAGAGTGACAGAATATCTCTTGCCATCAGCAAGCTGCAGGACAACTGTAGTGTGATGAAAAACAGATGGTTACAAACAGAGGAAGAGTAGGAGCTGTGAGGAGGAAGGCTCATACAGTTTTCTGTATACATATAGACCAGAGTGTGCATTACAGAAGGTTTTATGGTATAGATTATGCAGCTTTGGGTTTTGAAGGACTTTGCTGCAGCTGGCATCTCATCACTCCTCAGAGTACAGCGCATCTCTTCTTAAGGCAGCACTAAAAGCATAGCAGAGTATTTAGGTCACAGTGTCAAATGTCATGTTTGGTTGTGGAGAAACACCTAGAGACCAGAACAGACTGCAGCAGTTACACAACTTCTTGTGCAGTTATTTTCACTGAATCCGTCTGTTCTGTCATGAATGATCACACTGATACAACATGTCATCTGCAGAAAACCTCAATTCATAATTTATCCTCATTGCAGTAATCCAAATATTTTCAGTTGGAAATCATTTAACATTAGCAGACTAAAAGCTCCGATGATCCTTAAAACTACTTGAACTCCACTGAAATATATTTTCAGTAACCTCCTTCCATACACATGAAACCTACTCTCATCTTCTCTTATTGTAGTTTTTTTTATTTGTAATGTAATTACTATCTTCAAATGTACCATTTTAAATACATACTTCGTTTACTCCCTAACTTAATTATTTGTTTATTCATTTAATCTTTTCATTATTTCCTGTATTTCTGGCAGTTTTCTCGGTAGCGTTGTAATGAAATAAAATGAAGTCATGACCAAGGATGACTGTTTTAGCTTTTGGGTTCAGTAAAGAAGATGGCAGTTACACCATAGTGTATGGATAAATATGACTTCTGTGAAATAACATTGCTGGAATAATATTTTTAGAAATCCCCAAAGGTTGAACAGTGCTGAACAATGTGAACAACTTTCAGTCAAAACAATCCTCTAGCCACTTGTAGCACCATGACGTATCATTATATTACTATCACTTTACAAACATACAGTATAGGGAAGCATGCTGAGTATTCAGCTACTGTAATTCCTGGTGGCAGTTTTTAATTTGATTTGATTTGATTTTTGCTACTTCATTTACTAACACAGCTTTTAATATATTTCCATAACTTGACGGGTTATTTAAGGAATAACATTATTTTCCCTTTGCAGTGCAATGCAGGGGTGCATTCCCACACCCACTGTTATTTAGTTATTTTATTCAGTACATTGTTTGGTAACAATCAGAGGTCACTGACGAAGTGTGCACGTATGACCTTATTCACAACTACTCAGAGCCCACAGGGGACAGAAGCTTGTTTTGTCCAACCAACTGTTCAGACCTCAGGTCACTAAAAGCAGAATATCCCCACATTTGACAAGCTGGAACCATGAAATGTTACTTAAAAATATCTACTTAAACAACTACTAAATTAGCTTCCCAATTAACTGTTTCACCTAACTGTATTTACTGTTTCAGAATTCATCTAAAATCTAAAACAAAGCATGACATTTTATATGCTTTTTGTGTTTTGAATGCAAACATGTAATGTAGGCAACAGTACAACATTTATCTCTGAACTGTAGAAGTATAAAGTATCATAAAACTAAAATACTCAAGTAAAGTATAGTGTTGCATGAGTACTTTCTGCTGCTACTTGATATCAGCAAAATAATATGCAAGAATTTTACTGACTGTGGGGCACTTCTATTGTGTTGTAGTACTACTTTCACCCAAAGTATTGATCTCTGTTCTTCCACTGTTCACTGTACTGAATCCTTGAATATAATACCCCCCATAAATAAATAAACTAAACTAAACTAAACTAAATAAAATGTGTAAGCACTGTTAATTTGAAGTATTTTCAATCAAATAATCAATCAATCAAAATGTACTTACAGAGCACATTTCAAACAACAGTCAAACTGAGCAAAGTGCTGAACAAAGCATACAGACGAACAGTATTTTATACTATTGGGCAGTTTAATCTAAAACAGCAATTCATATTTGATAAAGTGATCATATGTTTTTAAAGTATGCCAGGAAAAAATAAATATTTGTCACACATTGTTTAAAGATTTACAGATGAAAGATTAAAAACTCTAAGAAAGGGAGCTTGCGTGTCTCTGACCAGATAACTCAGTGTTAGAGGATTGCTTGGAAATTGCTAAGATGCTTGCATGTTTGATACTCACCAGGCTCAGAGAATTCTGAAGTCTAGCCCTGAAAGTGAAGAGTGAACAGTGCTCAGAAGAAGTTCCCACATGGCTGATGCAGGAGTCTCTAGTTATTCCAGTGGGAAGCACCTTCCCTGCTGAGTCTTCAAGTGGCCCACGGAGCTATTTTCAGTTCAGTGTAAAGTTACAGAATGTCGGGATCCACAGAGTAATCACAATCAGTCATTCTATCAGTTAATGAGGGACAAACAGCTCCATTGAACCATCAGCATTAATCTGCCAGGATTTTAGGCATGTGAGCGGTGTGTGTCTCTAGGGATGGTCAAGTTGGCGTGTTGGTCAGTGACTCAATCAGTGCCATGGAACTTTGTCCAGACATCTGCAGTGCTCAGTAGACTAAGCCTACTGACTCTGGTGACCTTTTCTCCAGCGCCACCAACAAACCACTTGTTTTCAATTTTCCTGTTACATATTTGACACTGCAACACAATATGTTTAGTGTCAGTTAACAAATGGTACTAAACCATCTTAGGTAACAAGAATAATAAGTGTCCTTCACGCTTGAGAAACACAGAAGGTTAACAATTAGAGTAAATGTGTTATGGGTAAATCCTTGAGTATGGCTAAAAACTGATTTTAGAAAAGCACTTCCTGCTGTACTGTTGTAGTGATTCTCTCTCTTGTCACCCACTCTCTGTCTCTGTCTCCCTGTCAAATAGAAATATGTTTGATGATGGATCCCTGAGTAACTTGCTGGCCACAACTCATTGTCTTGATGTGGACAATAAAAGCATAATTTATTTCTTTACCTTCCCAACAGCAAAAAATGTCACCTCCTTTCTCTGTAGCTAATAATAATAATACTAATGATCCATAGGACACCAGCTCTGGCCTTCATTTTGACATGAGTGAATCCTATAAACAGTGTTGCGGTACAGCATAAGCAACCAACTGTAGGAGTTCATAGTCAAGGTCCATACTGTGTTTCATAGGGCCTTACAACCTAATTAGGTATCACATAATGATTAATTCCATACTGTGGAAGAAAAAATACACAACTCCATGAAAATAGCACAATCTCTTCATGGCATGCATTGTTAACAATCCTTCATTATACAGAGGCTTGTTGAGCAACCTGATGACTGAGAGGATAAATGAGTTGTGATGAATCTGGAGAGTATTTTTATAATTGAGCAATTAAACAATTGGCTATAAACTGTTATTTTAGAAAAATCACAAAATAGCAGCAATAACTGTAATCATGTTCCACTGGCAGCAGAATTACAGCTGCTACTAAACTATTATTACTGTCCAACAAATGTATAGAGTTTTGAGGAGTCTGTGGAGTTTTGGAAACAAAGGAGACGATCTCTCCTCTACCAAAGTGTCAACATCTCTCATTTCTGTTGCTCAGGGTACATTCCTGTCAGGTATTTGGAAAGTTGCTTATCTGCCTTCTTGCCAAACAGAGTGATATCACTCACATGACTATGCTGTGTATTTTTACAAGGAGTGGACCTATTTCTTTGATGATGGGGTTCTCTAAGGATTAAACAAATAAGATACAGACAGGTGACATATAAAAAAAAATGAATATAGTCTCTGAGTCAGGTGTTAGGCCTCCACATGCCACCAGAACAGCTTCAGTGCACCTTGGCACTGACTCTTCAAGTCTCTGAGCTCTACTGGGGGGGATGGACACTGTCCTTCCAACAGATAATCTTTCATATGGTGTTTGATGATGGTAGTTGAGACGCTGTCTAACACGTCACTCCAACATCTCCCATAGCTGTTCAGCTGGGTTGAGACCTGGTGACTGTGAAGGCCACAGCACATGATTCACTTCAGTTTCATGCTCATCAAACCATTCAGTGACCCCTTGTGTCCTATGGATGGGGCACTGACATCATAGAAGAGACCACTCACTTATTCAGGTTTATTTAATTTGTCGCCTGTTTGTATAACATTAATCACTGAGCTGTAGGTGTAAGTAGTTGCACTTTGTCACCTTTAGACAGACCTCTGTCACCTGTTTACCCCCTGTTTCAAGTCATTATGCTAAGCTAACCTAACCATCTTCTAGCTGAAATCTCATATTTAAAGCAATAGTTTGACATGTTTGAAAGTGTTCTTATTAAAAATATGCTTCTGTCTAAACGTATGGCAGATTAGATTATGTTCAAATGGGGCTAGGCTACCTGTTGCCCCAGTTTTCAGTAGCTAAGCTAACCATCGCCTGACTAGCTTCCTGTTGAATGAACTGTACACATGAGACAGTGGTGTTGATCTTCTCACATACACTGACAAATATGTAACTATGTACAGTGTGTGATACTAACACAAGTGTTGTTTTCAATTCATGAATGAATTGCCACCATTTTTATAACTGATTATAAGTCATGCCACAGTCAGAAGAAAATAAAACAGTTAGCTAGTACCCGTGATTTGTGACTTGTGTTGTGTCTGTCCCCTGCAGGACAGCCCATGCAAAGGCCAAATCAGATGCAGCTGAACAGGCTGCTCAGGCCTCCAACAGTGAGTCCAGTATTGCCAGGCTGGTGGCCAAAGAGCTCTCCCCTTCCTTCTACCAGCCAGGTCAGTGGACATCAACATTCATTTGTGGATGGATAAAGACAGGGGAAAAGTGCACACATCCTGTTTCCAAAAACGTTGGGACCCTGTGTACAATAAATAAAATAAAATCTGGATGCAGTGATTTGCAAATCCTTTACTTAATACAACTGAAAATAGTACAGACAATATGTGTTTTTTTGTTTTTTTTGACAAATATATGCTCATTTTAAATTTGATGCCAGCAACATGTTTCCAAAAAGTTAGGACAGGGACATTTCTCGCTGTGCTGCATCGTCTCTCCTTTTAACAACATTGTGCAAGTGTTCAGGAACCGAGGAGACCAGTTGTTTTAGTTTTAAATGAAAATTCTTGCTTGATAGTTTTGACTCATCACTCCACAGGCCACCCTTCCCCTTTGCCTCAGTCCATCTTAAATGAATCCAAGCGCAGAGAAGATGGTGGTGTTTCTAGATTATGTTTTTTATTTCCATGGCAGAGGTTTAATTTGCCTTTGTGGATGCAGTGAGGAACTGTGTTCATTGGCAGTGGGTTTCAGAGGTGTCCCTGAGCCCATGTGGTGATTTCCACTACAGAACTGTATGTGTTTTAATGCAGTGTCACCTGAAGGCCTGATATTATGGTAATCCTGTATTGGTTTTCCCCTGTAAATTGGTTTTATACTTTGTCCTTGATCATTCCTTCAGCTTGTGCTAGAAGTTCCTTTGATGGAAGCTTATCACAAGGGCAGTCACATTTGAATGTCTAAAAAAAGGGGACATCTTACTTAGCCGAAGGGATCATATCAGTTTCACTTTCTGTCGACACACACTTACACATTCCCAGAAAAGCCTAGCAACCTTTGGGGGCCAGTTTCATTTTTCTCCTGCTTTGTCCCTCAGCAGAGAGCTTCAAGCAGTCAGCTGCAGACAAAAAGTCATCCATCCAGCTTTTGGAGTGGCTGCCCAAATTATCTCTGACTAATGGACGAGGCCTGACTGCGTCCTGCTATGTATTCTTCATTGAAAGACCTCTCGACAAGGAGATACTGTAACAGTACAGACGCACAGTGTCAACATGCACACCATGTAGTTTAACTGTGAAAAACGAAAGTTTAGCTTTGAAAGTTAAAGAAATAATCTGGTAATATTCAGTATTTTTTTTACGGTAAACAATTTTCATAAGAACATTCAAACCAACAGTGCACTGACTCTACTGAGAAATATTAACCCTGGCCACTGGTAAACAGAGCTTATTTCTCTGGGCCATAGGACTCCTCTGTTGACCCGATACTAACCACACCAGTGATGCACCTGGTTGCACTTGATGAAACATTTATTACACTACATTACAACAACCAGTGGTGCCCTGTTTGTTTTGATTTAATCCCACATGCTCCGTCCTGCTGCTGATAACACTTTCCAAATTTGTATTCATCCACAGATGAAAATAATCCCATGCAAATACTCCTCTTTGAGTAACATTTGTTGAAAACTACTCTGACCATGGGTTTAAAGAAATTATTTAGGCTTTTTATGCCTCCACACTGGTGCCAGCCTAGCTGGAGCCATGTTTTCTAGTTGTTTGTCCATCTGTCCCATTTTCATGACCATGATAGCTCAGGGAATTTATTAAAATTTGGAACAAACGTCCACTTGGATTCATGGATGAACTGATTAGATTTTGGTGGTCCAAGGTCAAGGTCACTGTGACCCCACATCCATCCCATTCTCTTGGATGCAATATTTCTGGAACATTTTGAGGAAATGTCTTCAAGTTAAATATACTTCATATTTTTATTAAACGTCTTCACTACATAAATAATATGAGCCTGGATAGACATGATTGTAATCTGCAACTTGAATGGTTGGCAGAGGCTGTAATTCTGGGTCTTTCATGGAATTTGTCCAGAATTTAAAAAAAAAAGTTTTTAAAAAGTACATTACTTCTGTTACTTTCTCATTTTAAAACCTTCTGGCTTATTTTGATATAAACATTTGAACTTTTTTCATTTTGTCTAATCAAATGTTTTTCTTTTCCATGTATTTTACACTTTTTTTCTATATGAAATGAGATCAAAACAATCAACTTGTGAAAGAAAATGTGCATTGAACTTGAGGACTGCTAATAAGAGTACCTGTACCTCTAGCAGCCTCCGTAGCTGCTACTTCTGGTCACAGGAATTATAGAGAGGATGACACGATTATAAAGTTGATCTCTGAGAAATAAGGTCTCCCCACCTGTAGCTGTTGCCTAAGACTGTATTAAAATTGAAGGAGAATAGTTTGGAGAAAGCAGGAAGTCTGTTTGTAAAATGACTTTTACTACTTATTATTATTATCTGGTAGTAAAAGAAAGAAGTGCGCTATGATAACTATGCAGACCAGGAAACAGTGGAACCAAATGTGAATGTGCCATTTTAACAAATGTTTAAAACATCATAAACTCTCCAAAGAATAGTGCTTATTATGGCTCTGAGTATTAAATATATTGTTACCCAACGTCGAGTGAGAAAAACACTAATGCACTGACTGAACTGGTCATAGGTCCTGAGTATCTGAAGAAGAAAATGTTACAGGAGGCCATGGAGGGCAGTGTCATGCATGAGCCGGCGCCGGCTGAGGAGCAGACCCTACCCACGCCACCTGAAAGCCCACTTACGAATGAACTGGACAGCCTCGTGCCTGGCCCATCCCCAGGCCGCACCCCCTCCCCAACCTCGGGAATCACCAGCAAAGAAGAGCCCAAACTGCCCAGTCCAGGAAGCTGGAATGAAGACAAAACCAGTAAAGGTGGTGGTGATAATGATAAGAGTAAACCCAACAGCAGGCCCAGCAGTTACCCCACTACCCCTTCAGCCCCCATTTATGCTCCCATTTCAGCTGCACCTGAAGACGGAGGGGCCCCCAGCAGTCGCGGTCCCTCTCGTAGCCCCAGCCGTCAGAGCAGCAAGAATGAGCAGGGCTCTGACATGGAGATTAAGCCCCTGCAGAAGTTTGACTCTAAGGCAAAAGCTCCAAATGTCACTCCTGCCACTGCCCCCAATGTAAGGAATAGCCTCATCTCTTCAGATGAAGAGGAAGCACCACACCCCACCTCTAAAGTGCCCTCCAAAGCTGTCACCCCTGAGCCTAAACCTGCTGAGCTCAAAACTGAAAGAGCTCTGTCAGCCCACGAACAAGCGCTGTCCGTCTCAGAGAAGGAGGTAAGCAGGCCACCCATTAAAGCTGAGACAAAGCCATTACTAAAACGACAACCAAGCCCAGCTCCTTCCCCAAAACCTGCACCCAGTCTCGAACCTAAAACAGTGCCAAAGCAAGTGGAAGCCAAAGGTGTTGTTGCCAAACCAGCCCTGAAGGCGGATCCCAGAGCAGAAGCCCGAATGAAAGCCGTGCTGTCGAAGCCGAGTAATGGTGTGACTGCAGAGTCTTGGGAGCTGGAGGTAACACAGTAGATACATATATTGTATTGTACATATTGTAAATACACAGCATGGCTATAGAAATGGCAATGTCAGGCCACGTCTTTGGTCCACTCTGAAATATTTCAATAACCACTGGACATGCTATAATGACATTTTGTACTGATATTCAGGCTTCCCAGTAGATGATGTTTTTGTTGATCCCCTGACCATAGTGTACCATCAGGTCAACATTTTAATTTGTCCAGTACTTGGTTTACATAAGAATGTCTTCTCATCTAACTCTCACCAACAAAAGTGGGCAACAACTATGAAATAAGCTTATTTCCCAAAATGTCAAACTACCCCTGTGAGTATTCATTTTCACAATCCTCCTGTAATTCTACATATTCACAAGCAAAAGGTTTGAACCGTAACAGTAAGCACAATCTTACTGTTCTCATACCATGTATGTTACTTTCTTTTCAAGGGCCCAAACACCATAATGATCTGCATGGTAATCCTGCTCAACATTGGCCTGGCCATTCTCTTCGTACACATTTTGTCATGAGACATTTTTCCACCACCTCAGGTAATATGTGATGCTAAAAAAGTGATGTGGTGAAACCACACAAGTGCTTCATGCAAGATGTAATGATCTGCTTGTTGCTAGTGTGTGAAAGGACTCTGTCGGTTTGCTGCAGGTCACCAGCAGTATTGGAGAGAGCTGGCCTTGCTCTTCCTCGGTAAGGACCAGAGATCAAAGAGACTGCTGAGGGGAAAAAGACGCCTCATGCAGACAGCTGCAGCTCATCTAAAGGTTTTGGTTGGTGTGACCGGGTGAGGCTCTGTGAAGCTCCTCTCTTTCCGGAGGTCAGGGTAACTGAAGGACACTGAATAACTGCAACGATTCAGTACAGGCGAATACGATGACACCCGTATGTTATGGTGGGGAGTTGGGGGGCTAGATGGTAGAGTACGTCTCAGTGCTAACACTGGTAAAGCAGTGAGGTTCTAAATAATTCACCTTCATCACAGTGTGTCATGTGTGTCAAAATTTTGCTAAATAAATAAAAAAGGCTTTTAACTAAAACATTAATTGGCTTTCACAACACCAAGTACCGATACAGCAGATTAGACAAACCCAAGGCTGACAAGATAATTATAACTGTTTTGTAAAAGATATTAGGGAAATGTTTGTATTAAGTAATTGTCAGCTGAAGGAATGTTGATAACATATACAGACTGAATATCCTCTCCATGCCTTGAACCTGATTGTTTAGAAATAAAGACTGCAGCAGACTTGAGGTTTGGTAGTGAGAAGTTTTGCTATTGTTTTGAATGTCTAATGTATGGTTAAAAACTGAAAATGATTTAAATGTCTATTAAGAAAATACTGTTGGAATAATGCAAAATGCAATCCAGCGCTACTGTAAAGCCATTTTGTTTTGCTGCTTTTCATTCTCAAAGTCTCCAAAGCATCATGATTTGCATTTCAAGTGATTGCATCCTGCAAAACCTGAATTTGGGATTGTGGTGTACTATACTGTGAAACTTTGTTTTCACTAGGATTTTCATGCATTTATTGTCACTGTGCTGCTTTCATTTGGGAGTTGATAAACCAACTAGAGAAGGAAAATGGAAAGCTTATGTGTCACTGTAGTGTATGCACTGTATGTTCCTGTGGAGTTTGTTACATAATGCTGGTGGGGTTATTTCATGTTTTGCAACAGGATAAGCAAGCAGAAAATTAAGGTTGGGAGTTATATCACTAAGTTTTATTAATCTGCAAATTTATATTGAATACAAAAGCAGCAGCACGAGATGGGTTAGGATGATGCATCTGTCTGAGGACAGTTGCAGCATTCATGGTTTCATGTATGTTTGAGTGTAGAAAACTACCCATATTGTTCCAGTGCATTATATTCAAGGCCTGTTGCACTTGGGTTCAAATTTCATGTGCATGACAGCACTTTGTGTACATCTGTACTTTTGTACCATTCTGAACATCTTTAATATTCAAAATATTGTCAGAAACATACAACCCTATCATTTCCCAAAGGAGACAGAGTCCCTTGTGATTGTGAAATGGAGACAGACCGATTCTTAACTCTTTGTCTTACACTGAGAAGAGCACTATGTGCTATTCACCGTTTGTTGTTCTACCAGTGAGGTTTTAAAAAGGTGTAATTGGAATAGTTTTGCCTTTTAGTTTGTAAATTAAGATAAATCACTGTTTGGACATTGTTTTCATGCAAAAATAGAAACTTCTCTAACAGCAGGTTTAAATATCTCATAATCTGATGTTAAGACAATATTGTCCACTGGTAGAGTCTGTGGTCTACCAATACAAACTGGTAGATTAACTCAAAACATGCAATAAAACAAGTACTCACACAGGTCAGTGTAATTGTTGATAGTGAATGTTGGTGCATTTAATGCAAACAAATGCCAGTATATCAGAGATGCATTTATGCAGTCTAACTTGGCCAAAATATTACACTTGTTGGCAAATCAGTTCAGATAAAAGGGTTCTCGCCGACATGATGCTGCTTTTACAAGTTAGTGTATTCCTACATTTTCTTGTAGTACACAGAAGATATCCAATTTAGTAACAGCAGAACTAAGTATTTTTAAACACCACCTGTCTGCCAGCATCAGACACCCCCTATCCCTCCCTTGGGCCACAGTGAATACCACACCCTATTTCAAACCGGGCTGGGGTCAGGCCTTGGTTCTTGACAGTTTTCACAGAATGCACCAGTCACACCTTAACTAATGAAAGGTGAGCTCTGCAAATGTACTACATATGTCTGTTGTACAAGTCATTTAGTTTCAAACAGGCAAATCTGCTACATTTGATTACCAAGATGCTTGTTTATAGCATGTTGAGTTTAAGTGTACTGAACACTGCTGCCCCCAAGTGGCAAGTAGAGCAACAAGTTCCAACTCCTAGACAAACCCAGCTACCAACCAAATATGGTTATTGACAAAGTACTGGTAACTCTGTCTAAAACATGCTTTTCAGATTAGTGACAGAACTTGTACTAATGGCTTTAAGTAGAGTGGTGCATGGCGAATAAGTGCAGTCAAAGAAACACTTTATTTTTACATTAATAAAGGCACAGATCAATAGAAGGGCACACCATTTAGTACTCTTCTCCTTCATCTCCCACACTGTCAGTTCCAACTTCTTCATAATCCTTCTCTAGCGCAGCCATGTCTTCCCTGGCCTCGGTGAACTCGCCCTCCTCCATACCCTCACCCACATACCAGTGAACAAAGGCACGCTTGGCGTACATGAGATCAAACTTGTGGTCAAGCCGAGCCCAGGCCTCTGCAATAGCAGTGGTGTTGCTCAGCATGCACACAGCCCTCTGGACCTTGGCCAGGTCCCCACCTGGAACTACAGTGGGTGGCTGGTAGTTGATGCCAACCTTGAAACCAGTGGGGCACCAGTCCACAAACTGGATTGTGCGCTTGGTCTTGATGGTGGCGATGGCAGCATTCACATCTTTAGGCACCACATCACCACGATACAACAGGCAGCAAGCCATGTACTTGCCATGACGGGGGTCACATTTCACCATCTGATTGGCTGGCTCAAAGCAGGCGTTGGTGATCTCAGCCACTGAGAGCTGCTCATGGTAAGCCTTCTCAGCAGAGATGACAGGGGCGTAGGTGGCCAAAGGGAAGTGGTCAATAGCGTGTTTCCTACGGCAAATATCGTAGATGGCCTCGTTATCCACCATGAATGCACAGTCAGAGTGCTCTAGGGTGGTGTGGGTGGTCAGGATGGAGTTGTAGGGCTCCACCACAGCGGTGGACACCTGGGGAGCTGGGTAGATGGAGAACTCCAGCTTGGACTTCTTGCCGTAGTCGACAGACAGACGCTCCATCAGCAGGGAGGTGAAACCAGAGCCGGTGCCACCTCCACAGCTGTGGAAAACCAGGAAGCCCTGAAGGCCAGTGCACTGGTCGGCCTGAGGACAGAGAGGGCGACACTTGTTAAATGCATAATGTTGGATTATGATTTAGTCTTTAAACCAAAACAGTTGCATATTTAATACAACTTGTAAAATGATTTGCCACATTTGCCCCCCCCCGCTTCAGTGCTTCTGCAGCATTAGGACTGGTGATGACTTAGACCCATCTTTCTTTGGCATCAACTAATACCATTATATGCACATCTATTCTGTGATATGGCCAAATTGGCAGGTACTGTGGTCCATCACTGCTATCAAAAGTAGGCACTTTGATACCACGATGACTACTTTGAGACATTTTCCCCATAGGCAGACACGCAGTACACTTAAACCATCAGGGCAGTATCCACACTCAGATACAACCTCTCCAGTCTTGCATTAACTCACGTTTTATCACGGTGATGTTCAGGATAGATTTAAACTGATCATTTGAGGATGTAGTTCATGCTGCACTTCAAACAGTGTTAAATTAATGCACATTATTTTTAAACAAGCACCTCTGTAGTTTAGTCCCAACAGCAACACAAACTACCTCAAATGATCAGTTGAATCAACCCACCTAAAGACAAAACTGCCTTCATGATTGCATTAATTCTTCAGTGCCCTCTTGTGGCACAAAGTAAACTGCATGAGCTTGAAATGGCACAGTCACTTTCCTGCCACTTCAGTGTCACCTTAGTGTCTGATAATTTGTCCCAGGCTTCCAGCTGTATTAGGAACATCTTTGAATTTACCCACCAGTTTGCGAATTCTGTTCAGCACCAGTTCAATGATCTCCTTGCCGATGGTGTAGTGTCCACGGGCGTAGTTGTTGGCAGCATCCTCCTTACCAGTGATCAGCTGCTCAGGGTGGAACAGCTGGCGGTAGGTCCCAGTGCGCACCTCATCTGAAGAGACATTTGATTGAAAGTGATTTCAGTGTCTGCTTAAAATAAAGCAACCACTGTATCTGTTTAAATTTACCAATAACAGCAGGCTCCAGGTCCACAAATACAACTCTGGGGACATGCTTTCCAGCTCCAGTCTCACTGAAGAAGGTGTTGAAGGAATTGTCCCCTCCTCCAAGAGTCTTGTCACCTGGCATCTTTCCATCTGGCTGGATCCCATGTTCTAGGCAGTAAAGCTCCCAGCAGGCATTTCCAATCTGGACACCAGCCTGTCCAACGTGGATGGAGATACACTCACGCTGTGGAAAGGGTGAAAAACGTTAATTTTGTAGATTTAGCTTTAATTTCAATCTGCTTTTACATGAAATCTATGAAAACAATGGGAACATGCATCTTTGAAATAGATTTCCTTCCCCCATCTGTGTTTAACCGGCAGTGCAGCAGGAGGCACCTCCCTGCACCACAACCCACAGGGGACAGCCTGAACAAGAACCTTAATGTTCAGAATATCATGTCATTAAGTTTTCATTTGGGGTGTTTCCACCTACAAAAAGTTTGGTTATACTCCACAGCTTTTCCAAATGACAGATAGGTTCATTAGAACAAGAACACAAAAACATCCATACCCATTGTAAGAAAAAAACAAAAACAAACTTCTTGCCTGACAATCATGAGGTTTATAGTGTTTCTTCAGTATCACAATAAGAGTTGGCTGTTCAGCCAAAATATAAACAAATAGGCTAAAAACAAGACAAGTTGTAGCCCACAGCTTAATGCATTGATCCATTGCACCATTATAGGTGGCACTTGTGTTTTTGGAACAGTGTAGGCTACCTACATCTGTTCATACAATTGAAAATATTTAATGCAACTACAAAAAAAATAGAAAAAATATTGATCTCATATTGAAAATCCCTAGGATGGTCAAAACCTCACCTACATAAAAAACAAACAAAAAAACAAAAAAAAAAGTACTTTAACAGCAGCTTTTTGGAAGGCATCTAGGTTCTGATGGGACTACTTTTTGTCAGTCAGGGTGCAGACAGGTGAAGCTACTGACCACCAATTACAAGTACACCAAGTTACCAAGCCAAGTAGCCTAAACCCAACATTTAAAACTATAATTAAAAGCTAACATTTTTAAAATATTTACCTATTAAAGAAAAACTAATGTTCTTTATAATTAAATTGTAATTAATCATCATGCAATGTGACTTTTAAATCTAGCCAGAGCAAAGAGAAAAATTCCCACTAGTAGAGTCTCACCATGCTTGTTGAAGCTGTTTCAAAAGGAACTGACACACGGAGCAGAATACGCTCACTCTTACAGCCGACCTCTAAGGAGCCCTGTGTAAGAAACGACTGCCGAGATTTAGTGGGCGGAGCTTTTATAAACGCTCTACGCGGTGGAAAGAGAAGAAGAATCTGATTGGTTGAGAGACACACAAACTTCACTGTTATTGGTTAAATGGCAACAATCGCCTTCCTCAATCAAGCCTTGGCGCAGGTGTTACTAATAGAGAAGCTGTGGTGGAAAATATTTAAGTACATTGATTAAAGTAGCTTACTGTACGATTTTGAAATAAATTTACTTTACTGGGGTGTTTTGACTACATTTCAGAGGCAATTATTGTAGCCTACTCTAACTTTAGCCTATTTAATTTGTGGATTAAGATTAATAATACAAAATATAATCAACAAGATTGTTGATTATGTTTTGTAACAAGGTCATGTTGATTGAGATAAAAGTCTGTTATTTCCATTATTACCTACAGTAAATTATTTAAAAATTATGCAAAGCACTTGTTGCAAACTATGAAAGGGAACGGGTTTCAGCTATATCTTTATTGGAGAACCGAGTTTTGCCAAAGGGCTACTATTTGCCTACAACTAAATTAATTTAGAGTTATTTTTAAAAGAGACCAGAGCTTGGAGCAAAATCAAAAGGGCTGAAGTACAGTAGACTTTTTAAAAATGGTAACTTTATAAGCATGTATAAAGGCCATAACCAATGTTGGTGTGAGGTTAGTGTGAACGAAGCTCATTTAGAAGAGTTATATGAGAGGATGAGGTGACAGTTCTATATCATATGACAGCAATATTTTCATTTGCAGGCATATGGATATGGGCAAACAATTTATAACCATAATATGCTACAGATGTCAGAGAAATGTATTATGGCCTACCTGCTTCCACCCCCCTCACTTAGATTTTCAAAACAATAACTCTGGAAAAAGAAATATTTAAAATTATGATTGTGCATTGTATGCAATAAACCTAAGGAGTGTTTGTATTTGAAGTCACACGCTGCCTCTTGAGAATCATCGAAGTGCACAGTGTAAAAACGCTGCCTCTGTCTACTGCAGTGTCAATCAATCAAATTTTATTTGTATAGTGCCAAATCACAACAAAAGTAATCTCAGGACACTTTACAAAGTAAGGTCTAGACCTTATTGTTATCACTATTAGTACAAAGGGGAAACCCAACAAATCCCCCTTGAGCAAGCACTTGGCAACAGTGGGGAGGAAAAACTCCCTTTAACTGAAGAAACCTCCGACAGACCCCGGCTCTTGGTGGGCGGCCTTCTGCCTCGACCGGTTGGGGTGAGTGGATAGAGGAGAGACAAAAGAAGAAAAGCAACAAGACACAACAA
>NW_018128357.1:51800-58448 GCF_001952655.1 Monopterus albus
TGGGGCCCCCAGCAGCCTAGGCCTATAGCAGCATAACTAAGGGAAGGCTCAGGGTCACCTGATCCAGCCCTAACTATAAGCTTTATCAAAAAGGAACGTCTTAAGTCTAATCTTAAAGGTAGAGAGGGTGTCCACCTCCTGAACTGAGACTGGGAGTTGGTTCCATAGGAGAGGAGCTTGATGGCTAAAGGCTCTGCCTCCTTTTCTACTTCAGTGGACTCTAGGAGGATTATAGAAAAAGGAGCAGAGTCATAAGACGAAGCTCTCAATTTACCAGTCGATCTACATTCCTACCCTCACCTATGGCCATGAACTTTGGATCATGACCGAAAGAATGAGTTCGTGGATACAAGTGGCAGAAATGAGTTTCTTCTAGAGAGTGGCTGGGTGCACCCTTAGGGATATAGTGCGGAGCTCAGTCACCCGTGAGGAGCTCAGAGTAGAGCCGCTGCTCCTCCACGTTGCGCGGATCCAGTTGAGGTGGCTTGGGCACCTGTTTAGGATGCCCCCTGGACGCCTCCCTGGGCAAGTACTCCGGGCATGTCCCTCCGGTAGAAGGCCTTAGGGCAGACCCGGGACACGTTAAACAAGAGCACAGTTTGTGAACGCGCACAACTCCTGTTCCTGTTGCTGGTGTTGTGTTGCAAGTGGACAGCACAACAAACCATGCTGGCATTAAGTAATCTGAATTTCTCCTCCATAGATAGGTAAACAACGGTATATGTAACATTGAAAAGAGATGTGTAAGACTCTAAACAAAGCGGGTAATTGAGAAATCCCATATTTGAACTGGCATAACTCAGATAAAATAACTTTTTTTTGTTTTTTATAAACTTACCGTTAAGTCCCACCGAGTAGTGGAAACATCACTCCCTTTCAAGTAGCTCCAAGGTCGGTAAATCCAACTGGTGGTCGCTGCATCTTCCTCCTCATGACCACATACAGTCCCAAAGTAGTGAAATTAATTCCAACAGGTAGAGTAACATGGACAATAACATCATGGATCTTTAACCAGCAACAGATCACATGCTGCAGACACACTGGCCTCAAGCAGTCAAAACAACCAGGTAATGTGACCTGGAGGAATCCAGTGTTGATGAGCTGATCAGTCACCACTGGGGGCTTCACTGACTGGCTGCTTGTAGGTTGGACCCAGTCAGGTAAAACAACTAGTCCCTGTACAGGAACATTCCTGGACATGCAGTAACCTCAGGCCCTTATTTTTCTCCACATCCTCTGGTCACAGTGCAGCAGCAGAAGATAAAATATATCCACAGAATGGGGACACAGTCAGAAAAATTCTGCTTTTACAATGGCTCTGGTGGATGTCAGACAAGCTCACATGAACGCACAACTGCCTGGACATTATGACCATTTTAGGAAATCCTTAAACTATCACATAATACTTTATTTGGTTAGAAAAAGAGTCTTGTGAGTGAGAGTTTATGAGATGTGTATAAACCCAGTTGCTTCTACATACACCTCATTTTTTTTAGCTTTAGGTCACATCTAAGATGAGAATTCACTGTTGCAACATTGTAGATAAGTCAGAAAACAAGGAAAAGCGCCATGGGCCCTTTAAGCCCTAGGGTTTTCTCCCTCTACAGGACATATGCTAGTGTGTCCCAAGATAGTGATATGACCAAACAGTGCAGCTAAAAATGAACTAAACCTCCCTGATTCCCCCTTAAAACTACACGGCTCTTTTGTCTCATTCAGAAAACGTATTTGACTACATTGACCTCTGTGCAATTGGTTAAATGCTCATTTTAGAGCTTTGAATGAAAGACACCCCTTGTTTAGTACTCTGAGCCAATACTGGTGCATTAACTCATGGTAATCTTATATGCACACTTCAAGATAGCACTGTCAGCTATGCAGGACTCAAAAATATGATCTTGTAGCTAAAGAATAGTTTATTAGATACTGTATCATTAGGTTAATTCTGTATCAACATAAATCTGACTGCAGTGAAGCTATAATAAAAACTGGATTAAGTCTGAAATAAAGATTGTATGTCCTAGTAGTGCTATTGTAATGGCATGGTGATTAAAATCAAATTCGGAGTGTCAGCTTGTATAAGATTCCAGATTAGGGTCCATGTAAGAGCTCTGTAGCAATAACACTGTTTTCACACATTTCTTTTGGATGTTGAGACTTTATATGTAAAAGGTTATTACTGTGTAGCTTAAGCTTTCACAGCCAAAACACTTGACATGCATCATTGGGCATAAGCTTTAGTTTAAACAAGTGTATCAAAGCTCAGAATTTGAAAAAAAAAAGTACCATAAATCTGGTAAAGGAAGCCACAGCTTAAACTTCTGACTGTAGTTTTAAATGGAAACTCTAACATATTTATTTATACAGTGTAAACACAGTGGGTAGTATGTGGTATATGCAGTGTAACATGATATTTTTGTTGTATAATAACCTACAACTGTGTGATCTGATTTCATCAGATGGTGCAGGATTACAAGACTTTGAAAGCCTAATCTTTGACTGCCATTTAAAATACAATGCATAAATAACAGACTATTACACATGTTGCAAGAAATTTATTTTGAACAAAGCCAAACTGACATTTCTTCAGATTTCTTAGTTGGAATACAGCCAAACGCCAGTCAAACAATTCATTTTGGAATGTTCTTAAGAACAAATTGAAAGCAACTGTTTCCTGTTTCACTAGTGCTTTATGTCTCTTATTGTTCTCTTCCTCGCCTTCAAGAGTAAACTCCTTCTTAGGCGCGTACAACCTTGTGATACCTACTCTGTTGTCTCACTATCACAGGACTTTAACACCCATACTTCACAGCTTCTGGAACTTTGTCATGAACATCCAAATTAAAAAGAATATTTGTCTTTTGGAATGTATTTATGAACAAATAATTTCAGCCAAACTGGTAATTAATAGACATACATTTCTGTTAGGAATGCATTCAAGAACACATGACAATTTATTGTGTCCGGTTTAGTGCCTAACCTTTTTAATACTCCTCTCCCTCCTCCTCCCCCTCTCCCTCAATGGAGTCGACTCCGACCTCTTCATAATCCTTCTCTAACGCAGCCATGTCTTCCCTGGCCTCGGAGAACTCGCCCTCCTCCATACCCTCACCCACATACCAGTGAACAAAGGCACGCTTGGCGTACATGAGATCGAACTTGTGGTCAAGCCGAGCCCAGGCCTCTGCAATAGCAGTGGTGTTGCTCAGCATGCACACAGCCCTCTGGACCTTGGCCAGGTCCCCACCTGGAACTACAGTGGGTGGCTGGTAGTTGATGCCAACCTTGAAACCAGTGGGGCACCAGTCCACAAACTGGATGGTGCGCTTGGTTTTGATGGTGGCGATGGCAGCATTCACATCTTTAGGCACCACATCACCACGATACAACAGGCAGCAAGCCATGTACTTGCCATGACGGGGGTCACATTTCACCATCTGATTGGCTGGCTCAAAGCAGGCGTTGGTGATCTCAGCCACTGAGAGCTGCTCATGGTAAGCCTTCTCAGCAGAGATGACAGGGGCGTAGGTGGCCAAAGGGAAGTGGATACGAGGATATGGCACCAAGTTGGTCTGGAACTCTGTCAGATCAACGTTGAGGGCGCCATCGAAACGAAGGGAAGCGGTGATGGAGGACACAATCTGACTGATCAACCTGTTCAGGTTGGTGTAGGTAGGACGGTCAATAGCGTGTTTCCTACGGCAAATATCGTAGATGGCCTCGTTATCCACCATGAATGCACAGTCAGAGTGCTCTAGGGTGGTGTGGGTGGTCAGGATGGAGTTGTAGGGCTCCACCACAGCGGTGGACACCTGGGGAGCTGGGTAGATGGAGAACTCCAGCTTGGACTTCTTGCCGTAGTCGACAGACAGACGCTCCATCAGCAGGGAGGTGAAACCAGAGCCGGTGCCACCTCCAAAGCTGTGGAAAACCAGGAAGCCCTGAAGGCCAGTGCACTGGTCGGCCTGAGGACAGAGAGGGCGACACTCGTTAAATGCATAATGTTGGATTATGATTTAGACTGATATTTAGGTCAAAATTAGGAATGAACTCCTGATATCAAGTTACCCACCAGTTTGCGGATCCTGTCCAGCACCAGGTCAATGATCTCCTTGCCGATGGTGTAGTGTCCACGGGCGTAGTTGTTGGCAGCATCCTCCTTACCAGTGATCAGCTGCTCAGGGTGGAACAGCTGGCGGTAGGTCCCAGTGCGCACCTCATCTGAAAAGAAAAACACACCGAATCAGTTGCCGTTAACTACTTTCACATATTTTGCTTCAATTAGCCCAAATTAAATGTTCAACCAAAAGGTGCTGACACCTACCGATGACAGTGGGCTCCAAGTCCACAAAAACTGCTCTGGGGACGTGCTTTCCAGCTCCAGTCTCACTGAAGAAGGTGTTGAAGGAATCGTCCCCTCCTCCAATGGTCTTGTCACTGGGCATCTGTCCGTCCGGCTGGATCCCATGTTCCAGGCAGTAAAGCTCCCAGCAGGCATTTCCAATCTGGACACCAGCCTGTCCAACGTGGATGGAGATACACTCACGCTGTGGAAAATAAAGACAGGAGATGTCATTTAATCTTACAGTCACACATGACAGGAAGTGATGTTATTGCTGTTTTATAATTATTTAATTTGCCAACCCAAAATATCTTATTAAAGGAAAAACATTTGTAATAAGGCTATCTATCAAAATTAATTATGTCTACCTTATTGTGGAAATGTTTCTTGCTGTAATTATTGTTATAATTGTTTCTATTTTATTGGCAGAAATCTCATTTGAGAAGCAGAACCCCAGTGAAGAGCGCTCTGGGTAAAGGTCGACTTTAGTTTAACAGCAGCCTCCACCTTTCACTGGCGCACTGCGTTACTATAGGACAAGCCCTTCGCTTTGACAACGGGTGACGTTTGTTGAAATTCCTGCGAAAATGTTAATTATTAAAGGTAACCTGAGAATCCCCGGCATAATGGAAATAAATAATGTTAGCCTGCTCTTAGAAAAATGTTAAATAACAACCGGTCAAAAAAAAAAAACAGAATCTTTTGCTCCTTTTTAACCCTTCATCGCCGTAGTAGATAACAGCTACCAACTCAGCCGTGTCCATTACTAACCATGCATTTTTAATTCATTTGCGCCATGCTGACAGCGCATCTTATTACGGACGGAGTCACTTTGAAGGGCACTAGTTCTAGCGTTACTATTGTGCATCCTCCCTGTCGGCACACTGAATTAATGACTAGTGACTAGTGTAGTCACGCCGACGGAGAACAAAAATACTGCAAAGTCTGCGGTCGTCCTCAAGCCTGCGTTGTTCATCCCGTCCATGTATTACTGCCAACGTTATCGGTAGAAACCCTCTTTTGTTCAGTCTGCCCGCCACGTACCCGTGCTAAAGGCGCTAGACCATCTCCTCACCAAAACCTAGATTACATTAAGATTTACTAGTTTAACGCCTATTGTAGAGTTAAAGATAAGATTTATGAAACTATAAGTTCTTAGTCCCACTACTCCGTTGATATTAACGATCTTTCCCATCCACCTCATGCTCACAAGTCACATCTCTTAAAAGTTGAAGCAACGTCTGTGCCTCTACGTTTTGAAAAAGTTCTTACCATTTTGTTGTGTTTTGGTCGAGTAAGGGGGTGGCAGAAAAGTTTCGATACGCAGTCTTACAATTCGACTATTATGAGGTCGATGTAAGAGATAATGGCGAACATGAGGATGGAGGAGTGATATATATGCAAGTGCGGTCCTGCGCCGGCAGCTGCTGTGCGGCTATTGGTCTAATCACTGTCAATCTAACGTTTTGATGCTGTCTACGGATTTTGATTGGATGAACGGCTCACGCGCTACAGAGACCGCCCCCAAGACCCCACCCGATCCCAACATCCCCAGTCATGGCGCCTCTAGTTGTGAGGAAAATGCTGCGTAATTTTAAGCATGGTGGTACCAAGCAGGCGCAGTCTGCCCTAGAACAAACACTGTATGCATATCTATGAAATAACTTGTGATAGAACAGAACAAAGCTTAATAGTACAGACTAGAACAAAGTATAAGAAAATAACTCTTTGTCAGCTACAGTCATTAACATGATTTATTTTACCTTAGTAGTTCTCATACATATGTGACTGATGTCTGAACACCTTTCCCAACACTAGTCACCGTTTATGTAACCATTAATGCTTCAACATCGCGGTAATTTCACAAAGATTTGGATACCACTATGATTTGCTAATCATGTCTAAACACAATGTAAAAAAATATACATCTGCAGTTAATGCACACTGTCTTAAGTTGAAACCAATGTTCAATTAAACTGTGAGGCTAGTGAATTTTACTCTGACCTTGTGTTTGTCACCATGAAGTTTGTGAAGCATATTCTTCAAATTATTTAAAAATCACGGTGTTTACATTGTAGTTGTTTTATTAGGCAGCAGAATTTATTTTATTTCCAGCATTGTGGCTTTAATCACCTTTAGATATGTAGGATATGGTTCTTGTTACCATTGCTAACTCTGAGAGACGAGCCAGTCCAAGTAACTTCAAAACAGTGCTGATTTATTCAAAGGATCACAGGTAAAATTAACATTACACGCTCAGTTATCTTGCACCTCCAACCTGCACGCAGGCAGATGTAAGATGAAAG
>NW_018128357.1:58702-66235 GCF_001952655.1 Monopterus albus
ACTAGACATCCTATCTCCACTAAACATTTCTAATACATAAAGTATCTATCCAATATCTATCTGACTAAAAATACCTAACAGTTAAGAGGTTGAACTGCCTAGTCATGCATGCCGCATGTGGGCCACAAAGAGCTGCAGATGCCCAACCCCCAGCCCTCCTCCCAAGATTTAAGGTTGCTAGGATATGAATAACTGAGTTGCCTAGATACAGCCTAGCATCTACATAGGCCGCCTTTATCTGGTCATGTGACCCATCTTAAATGGCGGCATTGCTGCAACTGCCTCTGTGGAGGGCTCTGAGGTGCCTCAGACATCTCTTCTTTCTTATTTTCATCCCATGACATCCTGTGTCTGTAAGAAAATGCACTTGCTCTTGCCTGTGACTGCATGTTCCCATCTTATAAAATCGAAAAACAAAAAATAAATATGCATGTTGTCATGAGGATGATAGGGTGTGGTCTCTGCACCACAAGATGCAGGGCATCACTGTGGGTCAGCTCCTTTGTTCATACATGCATCAAGACCGTTGGTCGTCACTCTTTCTGGAGACACTAATGTAAGGGGGTGTGCATAGCCACCCCTAAACATTCTAATTTCAGTGAGGAAGGCCATAAATCTGTTTTCAATGGTCCTACAAAATGGCTCGGCAAACTAACAGACAGTTAAGCACAGTAGTTGCTAACAACAAAGGAAACTCTATGACAACAGTTGTCCCAGGGGCAGAAATGTTACCTCTTTGAATGTAGGGCTTCTTAAAATATCTCATATTCTGAGATGCAAACTTAACAGAAGCTGATCTCTGTAGCATAACCTACTGCAGGTAGCTTGCTACTGTTGTAGGCAATCTGCATTCAGCATGTTGTCTTCTTCACTTGCATGGTCTCCACTTTACTCCTCATGGTGACTGACAACTCTGAGCCACATGTGAGCTCTTTTTTTGCATGAACATGAAACAACACACAGCTGTCCAAAAAACACAGTAGCTAAGTGTCCAGTAACTTTTAGACCCTTGCAATTTGGGTAATATGTGTTAAAAATGAACAATTTCAGTTCTTTCTATTGTCATGTAAACCTACTCAAATTAAAGGTCTTTAGGTAGTGGTATAGATATAGAGATAGTAGGCTTTTTCAATATTTGTTTAGCAATTCAGATTTGAATGAATTAATTGAAACAAAATGACAATGCAGTCTGACCAGGTACATACAGTATATAGCCGGTCAGGTACAGTTGGACTCTGCTGTTATCAAATTTACTGAACATTAAACACTTAAAAATTTAAAGAAGAACATGCCATATACAATATAATGCATTTCAGAGATGCATAAATTTTAAAATTAATTTCTGGGCTTGAAAATTTTATTTGTGTGTGCATGCTGCAGTTTGTCATTTATTTCTCTCTCTATTCCTCTGTTGCCTCTTTTTGATTCTGTTGGCTGATAATGTGATGTTTCCTTTTCCTGTTAACATGTGCTCACTTTGTCTTTTCAGGCTCATTTTTAATTATCTTTTTCTCTTCTGCGCTCATTTCATCTAACCATTCGTACAGTGTTTGCTGCTCATTTGCCGTATCTACACCAATTAGTAATGCATAATAGCGTATGTGTATGTCCATGCTCTAGCATGTATTTTGATTTGTCTGTGGGCAACGTGTGTCTCACTGTCTGTGTGTTTGTAGTTACGGTAATTTTTAAATATTGAGTACCATCAAAATATTGACTGAAGGTCATATGGCTGAAATTTAGAGTCATTAACTACAAGGCTTTTGAATGATAGAGTTTGCTGATAAGCCTATCTGCGTGATGAGTATCAGTTATGAATCTGTCTCTTTTTTGATTTGCAGAACCAAAACAGGTCTTATTTCTAGACCAGTATCCATGCCACACCCTTGCAACCTCACACCAGTCAAACTAAATATGTCAAGACCAGCTGAAGCTCACTGTGTTCTCCTTCTAAACTTATTCATTTTAGAAATAAATATGGCACAGCATTCTTATTTTACACATAGGCCAGACATTCGGCACATGGATTCTCCTGAGACAGATGGACAGTAAGCTTTGTCATTTTGGTGGGTATCATATTCTCTCCTGATGCAGTGCAGTCGGTTTCATGCCATGAAGGACCACTCCCATCTCTCTAGCATTCCCATCCTCCCTCTTTCCTCTTGAAGAGCAGCTGCTCAGACCCTCCCTGTCTCACAGCTGCTGTGAAGGAGGATGAGGCGGAGGGGGAGGGGAGTGGAGAATGTTCTCTCAAGAGGTCCTGGCAGGGAGCCATGGCTGCTTCCTGCCCTTCTCTTTCATCCCTTGTGGTCTGAGTAACCACAAAAGGCTGGCTATACTGAATATCCAATATCCTCACTTTCTTACTGAATAAATGATTATTCCCACATTATGGTGGGACTACTGACCAAAAGCCTCAATATTTATCTCATACATCAATGAGGATTTTTTTATAGGCTTCTAAAGCACTGACTATGTCACCAGCAGCAGCATGCACATCTCTTTTCAGATGGCTAAAGGACTCAGACAGCTTAAAGGTAGGGTTTTAATGTTGTAACCCCAGAACCCCAGCTCCAAGAGTTTTAGCCACTGCCCATATCATGTAGGTGCCATGACCCAGCTGTTATGTCTAAAAGCCGCCATTCAGGCAATTTCAGTTCTTCAAACAGCCTCGGTCCAACTGGACAACAGAGGCACAGAGAAACAGGCTGACAAGGAGCCACGTGATCGCCTCACTGAATGACATCATTGCAGAGAATCTAGGACAAAGAGGGAGAAGAGCTGGCACACCACCACACCATGGCAGGCCTCAGCAACATGGATGCCCTGCTTTATGGAAGCATGTTGTGCATCAGACGCATTCAGCCAGTCGCCATCATTTATAATGCATCAGGTGCATGGAGCCTCACATTTTTATGCTATATACACTTTTCTTATATAACCTACAGTAACATGTAACCAGCACAAAAACATGGCTGATTTGCAGTTTGCCACACCTAAGTAAAATGACTGCTGCAGTAAATAAAACCAGCCTAAAATTTCTGATCACAATAATTCAATATGCAAAGTTTTATTCTAACAGGACTTAAAGCAAAAAAAAAAAAAAAATCTTTTTCATCACATATTTAAAATATTCTTACCCGCATCTAAAATACAACCCCAACCCTGTAGTAAGTTAAAACTCAAGTAGGCCTGTTTATCTTATCACCATAACAGCTTTTTAAATTGTAATTCTGATTACATGTTAATGCAATCTTTACAACAGCTAGGCCTGAAGAGCACAACCAAATGGTGGTAATAAACCTGGGTTCTCTGGGCGCACAGCGAATCCCCTGCCCTGCGCGTATAAATGTGGTAGCGCCGCCCTTCTATTCAGCAGTTGTTGCATCGACCCCGTTGGGTACAACACGCGACGCAAAGACACCGTTTTTAAAAAGCCCCTTTCCTCACATTTTCTCTTCTCCTCTTTCTCTTGGAACTTCAAACGAAAACATGGTAAGTTATTTTTTTCTCTTGTGTCTGTCTGAAGCCGTTTTCTGTGGTAGAAATGAAGGTAATCCATCAGCGGGCGGCGTGTCGGCGGGTACGCGACGTCTTGACTGTTTTTTTTTTATTTTATTTTAGGTAGCCCTCTAATTCAATAGATATCCTACACGCATTTTGACTCGTTTTCATCATTGTCATGTATTGTAGGTATGTGGAACCGATCAATATAATGTTGTAGTTAATACACATTGGTCTGCAGCAGTGGCACGCTGTGATTGTCATTGTGTAGAGAACAATGCACAGACCGGCGGCATTCACTAACAACGGGATGGATAAATCGCTTTTCCTTAAAAAGTCAGATATATACTCTGTCTTTAGTTTTATCTTTTTGTCAAATTTCTATATGGATATCGAACAGCTTACAGATGCCCTGTTCCAAGGCAGGGAGAGGCAGATTGGGTGGGGATGGATGGAGATACTCGATTGCAGCTGTTATTTATAATTCACTGCAGCAAATGCGTTGTTAATCTAATCTATGACTTAAAGGAACTGATGGAGCGTAATCGTTTTATTTTAAACGTAACATGAACAGCAAAGGGTTAGTTTGAATAAACACACAATCTTTAAAATGATTTCATCCAAACCGGTCCTTTAATCTGGACCATATGCAGATTTCTAACATGAGGTAACACCGTTGGAATCAAGGAGATGAGTTGCATTTGCCCTCTAAGCATTCCTTGTGATTGTGCATCCACCAGGCACTGGAGCAAGTAGAATATTCCAGACTGATATCCTGGGCGCTTGTGTGCTCATGCAAATGAATCTGCATTCAGAGTTGTGCTTGCAAAAGAAGGGAGAGAGTGGGATTAAAAAGACAAGGACAAAAAGACCGGTGGAAAGACTGGAGCAGCATCCTGTAAATGTGGGGGGGCTGCTGTCAGGCATTTCTGTCCCCTGTGGGTTGTGGTGCAGGGAGGTGCCTCCTGCTGCACTGCCGGTTAATCACAGATAGGGGGAGGAAATCTATTTCAAAGATGCATGTTCCCATTGCTTTCATAGATTTCATGTAAAAGCAGATTGAAATTAAAGCTAAATCTACACAATTAACGTACATCCTCAAATGATCAGTTTAAATCTATCCTGAACATCACCGTGATAAAACGTGAGTTAATGCAAGACTGGAGAGGTTGTATCTGAGTGTGGATACTGCCCTGATGGTTTAAGTGTACTGCGTGTCTGCCTATGGGGAAAATGTCTCAAAGTAGTCATCGTGGTATCAAAGTGCCTACTTTTGATAGCAGTGATGGACCACAGTACCTGCCAATTTGGCCATATCACAGAATAGATGTGCATATAATGGTATTAGTTGATGCCAAAGAAAGATGGGTCTAAGTCATCACCAGTCCTAATGCTGCAGAAGCACTGAAGCGGGGGGGGGCAAATGTGGCAAATCATTTTACAAGTTGTATTAAATATGCAACTGTTTTGGTTTAAAGACTAAATCATAATCCAACATTATGCATTTAACAAGTGTCGCCCTCTCTGTCCTCAGGCCGACCAGTGCACTGGCCTTCAGGGCTTCCTGGTTTTCCACAGCTTTGGAGGTGGCACCGGCTCTGGTTTCACCTCCCTGCTGATGGAGCGTCTGTCTGTCGACTACGGCAAGAAGTCCAAGCTGGAGTTCTCCATCTACCCAGCTCCCCAGGTGTCCACCGCTGTGGTGGAGCCCTACAACTCCATCCTGACCACCCACACCACCCTAGAGCACTCTGACTGTGCCTTCATGGTGGATAATGAGGCCATCTATGACATCTGCCGTAGGAACCTTGATATCGAGCGCCCTACATACACCAACCTGAACAGGCTGATCAGTCAGATTGTGTCCTCCATCACCGCTTCCCTTCGTTTCGATGGCGCCCTCAACGTTGATCTGACAGAGTTCCAGACCAACTTGGTGCCATATCCTCGTATCCACTTCCCTTTGGCCACCTACGCCCCTGTCATCTCTGCTGAGAAGGCTTACCATGAGCAGCTCTCAGTGGCTGACATCACCAACGCCTGCTTTGAGCCAGCCAATCAGATGGTGAAATGTGACCCCCGTCATGGCAAGTACATGGCTTGCTGCCTGTTGTTCCGTGGTGATGTGGTGCCCAAAGATGTGAATGCTGCCATTGCCACCATCAAAACCAAGCGCACCATCCAGTTTGTGGACTGGTGCCCCACTGGTTTCAAGGTTGGCATCAACTACCAGCCACCCACTGTAGTTCCAGGTGGAGACCTGGCCAAGGTCCAGAGGGCTGTGTGCATGCTGAGCAACACCACTGCTATTGCAGAGGCCTGGGCTCGGCTTGACCACAAGTTCGATCTCATGTACGCCAAGCGTGCCTTTGTTCACTGGTATGTGGGTGAGGGTATGGAGGAGGGCGAGTTCTCCGAGGCCAGGGAAGACATGGCTGCGTTAGAGAAGGATTATGAAGAGGTCGGAGTCGACTCCATTGAGGGAGAGGGGGAGGAGGAGGGAGAGGAGTATTAAAAGGGGCACGAAGGCAGGAAACAAATTGTCATGTGTTCTTGAATGTGTTCCAAACAGAAGTGTTTGTCCATCAAATACCAGTTTGTTTAGATCTAAACTCCTGAAATGTCAAGTGTGGCCCTGATCTAAATAAAATTTCTGTGACCTGTGAAGTTGTCTGTCTTTTGTTAATTTAAATTTCCATGTTTTGGCTGAAGGAAACTGCTTTATAGTGGTATTTTTCTTTTTAGCATCTGATTTATGCAAAAAGCCTGTTTTTAATATAATTCAGGAGAAGTTGCATGTTAATCTCTCAAATGAGTTCTGAAACTACAGGAGTTTGTGCATGGTTCACATCAAAACCTGATTATGACTGTCACACTTTTTGCTGAAGATCAATCATAAGCATGTGGTTACCACAGAGTTTAATTTATCCAGACTCAAAAAAGTAGGATAGTGAAAAGTCTTTGGTTAGCATAACAAAACATGGATGAGTCAGTCATCCATCCATTATCTATACCACTTATTCTTGAATAGGGTTCCAGGGGGCAGGAATCCATCCCATCTGACATTGGGCGAGAGGCAGGGTACACCCTGGACAGATCGCCAGTTACATAATCAGTGTAACTATTGTTAGAATTGGGTCATGGATCAGTAAAAAGTTCAAAACTGATTAGAGTTTATTGGAAAAACATTCCAGTTCACTTTTGCCCAAGTGAAAGCATACACTTTTACAACCAAAGATGTTTCAAATAAGTACAAAAGACCAGTGCATGCTCAATGTATAAATCCAGTTCATTTTTTATTTAAACCTAAATGTTACACCCTCATGAAGTTTCTTTAAAAGAAAAAAGTTAAAAAGACAGCCCAGATGCCTGTAACTTGCAACTTCACACCAGCTTCTCCTGCAGCAGAGGGCAGTTATCAACAGCTCCTTGTCTGTTCAGGAGCTTCCAGATGATCGAGGCTCCAGAGCAGCTGTGAGCCTGGCTGAGCTGTGGGCCTCTAGATACAACACCTTCCTTCAGGCAATGGTAGGACTTGAAACACCTGGTGCGTACAGCATAAAATTCAGTTGTGTAAGTTGTAGGTTACAAGTTGTTTAAAATGATATTTTCACAATTTCAGCTCCTTGTTTAGCTGTCAAGTCCACAACTTTACTGTTCTGATACACGTTCACAGCTCTCTTAGCATTGTCAGCATCAGGAGGGAGCTGTTTTCAGAGAAAAAGCTCTAAAAAGCCAGTGAAGCATAGCACAAACAGTGAACAAACACATTTAGAGACTTGCTGGAAAACAGTGGAGCATGTGATGGCTACTGAGTTAGGAGTTGGAAGAGACCAAAAACAGAACTAAACTAGAATTTCAGTTTCGCAGTTGTATGCCTCTACCAACCAGTCAAATTCATGGGTATGGGACAGAAGTGTGGTCACTGATGTTGACCTTTGCCAAAATCTAACTAGTTCCTCATTGAGTCCAAGTGAACACTTGTGCCAAATTTGAAGAAATTCTCTCAAGGCATTCCTTACACATGAC